>NC_051237.1:18190000-18407500 GCF_015220715.1 Pygocentrus nattereri | reverse complement strand
ATCAGCTTGTTTGAGACATAACAATAGTAAGTAAACAAGTAAATGACACTGTCCTTTTTTATTCATTGATTGTTTTTTTCATGAAAGAAAAGACCAAAAATAGAATAGAATAGAATAGAATAGAATAGAATAGAATAGAATAGAATAGAATAAAATAGCTGAATAGAACCCACTGGCTATTTCCCACAAAAATAGTTATATCAGTGTGCGTGACTCTAGCTGAGACATTCCTGAAGGACTGACTGCAGGAACCCCCACCAAGGTTCATCCCCCAGGATGCACCTTTGAAAGATCACCTTTACTACAAAATAAACAAAGCTATACTTTACAAAAGAGTGGAGCAGCAAGGAAGGTTTCTAAAAATAAATAACAAAACACAAAGTCAAAGATAAAGTGAAAGGAAAGAAGAAGGAGCATCTTCTCTAGAAGCACAGATCTGTTATCGTAATAAATTTACACCTAGGTTTGTATTTACAGCGTCCGCCACCCATATTACAGATGAGAATGTGTTGTTGTTCGTGAGTTTGATTTTAGACTGTGAATATGCAAGAAATCTCACCATGAGCTAATAAAGAAACAAATGCCTATCAAAAGTTCAAAATTCAAGAATGGAAGATGATTGATTGAATGTTATTATGCTTACAAAATAACTGACGTTGACTCCACCCCCAGAACCATGTCCCCCAAAATCTAATTTTAAACTACATGGCATTTTGTAAAGCAATAATTTAATGATAAATACTACCACAACTTTTTGATTTAAAAATGTATTACAAGATTTACATAAACAGTGACTTGGCATGACTTCATTAAATTGGAACAGCCCTTTACAAAACTATACGTGGTCAGTCCAAGAGGTGGGGGTGTGCTTATATCCACTTCTGTGCTGGACCAGTGTAAATGCACTGTAATGCTACTTGTCCTGCACTTTTGTATTGTTGGGCATGTCCTGCACATTGTATCAGTGTCAAAACATTTCATTATACTGTTATGGTAGAATGACAGCAAAGTTGAATTGGATTGAAATGTAAATAATGGGTAGTGCTGTCGCCTCACAGTGAGGAGGGCCTGGGTTCGATTCCCTGGCTGGACAACCAGGGTCCTTTCTGTGTGGAGTTTGCCTGTTCTCCCTGTATCTGCATGGGTTTCCTCCAGGTGCTCCAGTTTCTTCCCACAATCTAAAGACATGCAGTCAAGCCAATTGGACATGCTAAATTGCCCCTAGATGTGAGTGTGTGTATGTCTGTCTCTCTGCCTTGTGATGGACTGATGACCTGACAGCTGGGAGACTCCAGCTACCCCGGGACCCTAAAGGAGAAACGACTTAGAAGGTGTGTGTGTGTATGTGAATTGAACTGCACTGAATATAACAAAACTGAACTGAATGTGAACTGAACTAATTTGAATATAACTCGTTTGAACTTAATTGATCCAAACTGAACTTAACACAATTTAATTGAATGCGCTGTATTTGTGTGTATGGGTGATTTTCAATGGAAATATCATTAGGTCTTTAGTCTTATATTGAGTTCATTTCTGTCTGAGCTCAGTGGAGCTGCCTGTGGTGCTTGGCATACACCCTGGCTGGCATTTCTGAGGGAAGCAAATCCTGCTGCTGGCACTGTGACACACACACACTGCCATGAGATTTGAACCAGATATTCAAACACATGGGGAATCAGATAGAGATATGTGTGAGTGTGCAGCAGCAGGGTGCAGGGCTGAGCAGGTGTGCCTGTAGGAGGGGGCAAAATGGTTATGAAGGGAAGTGGACTGATCAAGCGTGATTTGGGAAGGAAATGGTGTGAGATGTGTATATTTGTGGGTGTTGATGGGGATGAGGCAGGGGGCGTTGGAACAGAGAATGGTATTATTCACTGATTCTCCCTCCACACAGCACACCCACACCACCAGGGCACAGATGTACTGAGGTTGGGGGTAGAACGCAGAAGTCAAAAGCCACTCGTGCTGCCAGTTCAAACAGAATGAGAGATACAAGTGAAGCCAGCACAGTCCCTCTCATTATATACACAGTAGGCCTATTTCTATACTGGGTACATGAACAGGGAAGACATTCAATGTCCGCTTTATTAGAAACACCTACCTTGTACTTCCATTCACTTATTATATTGTGAGCACTACTGACCTTATAGGTCCATTATACAGATGTACCTTTACAGACTAAAAACCTTCTTTTGGGGCAGTTGTGGGCTGGAGGTTAGGGAACTGGCCCTGTGACCGGAAGGTCGCCGGTTCGATCCCCAGGGCCGACAGTCCATGACTGAGGTGTCCTTGAGCAAGACACCTAACCCCCAACTGCTCCCCGGGCACCATGGATAGGGCTGCCCACCGCTCCGGGCAAGTGTGCTCACTGCCCCCTAGTGTGTGTATTCACTAGTGTGTTTGTGGTGTTTCACTTCACTGATGGGTTAAATGTGGAGGTGGAATTTCCCCAGTTATGGGATTAAAATAGAATCACTTAACTTATCTATTGCTACATAGTTCATCAACCACCCTCTTCTTCATCTAGTTTCTGACCACAAGATCCTTGATTAGATGTTTTTTGGGTTGTGAAGAATTCTCAGCTTGGTAGTAACACTGACATGGAGGCATGTGGCACTGGTTTGAGTGTCTCCAACGCAGGTCCATTTTAGGTCCAGGTACCATGTAGGTGCACTTTGTAGTTCAACAGTTAGTCCATCTTTTTCTCTGCATTCTTTGTTAGACCCCCTTTACCCCGTTCTTCAATGGTCTGCACCCTTGTGAAACCATAACAGCACCACATAAAAAGATACATAAAGCTAGGTGAACAAAGTCTTCCATATTTTAACCATATTCTCATCATACCTAATGCTTTACATGTTTAAAAAACAAAGAACAACAGTACTGTTAACAGAAAACACATGTGAATGCTTTTTAGTGTTGACAGGCAATACATAATGTCGATGATATAAAGGTAATAAAAGAGTAAGGTTAGCTGTTAGGCTGACTCTTTTTGGGTGAGTGTGCAATTTCAATTACACCATCACCCTCTGTTTTAGCTTCTTATGACAACACAGTTGTGGTTGTGGAGAGAGTTAATAGAACATAAAATACCAAAATGTAAATATGTAAGCTTTTTTGACAATCACCCTAATACCCTAGAAGTACCAGATTATTTTCGGTTTTAAAAAGTGGGATGGACATGTCCCACTCATCTCCCTCTGAATTTGCCTCAACTGTATCAGACACAGCCATCTTTCAGGAGTTTTAAACACTTTGTCCCCATACTTTTGTCCCTATTAGACACACCTTGATGGTCCACCTTGTAGGTGTTGCTGCACAGTTTGTGTTAGTCATCCTCTAGTCCTGCACCAGTGGTCAAAGGATGCTGTAGGCTGAATATTTTTGGTTGGTGAATTCATCTCGACCCTGCATTGGCACTGAGGCATATAAAAACTCCAGCAGAACTGCTGTGTCTCATCCCTCATCACACATCCATTAACACACCACTAACATCTCATCAGTGTCGCTGTAGTGCCGAGAATCATCCGCTACCCAAACAATATATGCTCAGAGGAGGTCCTGATGTTGGGGTCTTGATCACTGATGAATGTGGTAAAGGGGGACTAACAAATAATGCGGAGAAACAGATGTTCTAGGTGTCAAATTCAGGTCCAGAAAGTAAAAGTCCTTCCCAGGATTTTGTTCCAACAGGCTGGCTTCTCTAGTTAGATCACACCACCAGCAGAGCTGTCCAGCCTGTTGGAACAAAATACTGGGAATGACTTTTACTTTCTGGACCTGAATTTGACACCTCTGTCTGCAGGCCAACGAAGTGCACCTACAGCACTGTGCAAAAGTCAAAGACCACAATCCATTTATTTCATACCCAACAGTCATTGAAATGGAAATGTATTCATTTTACATGAGCTTACATAAAGATTGAGAAAATCAAGGAGAAAATGGGACTCCTAGCACCCATGCAAGACCTGGTAGGCCACCAAAGCTGTCACCATCAGATAAACTGTTCACTATGATTCTAAAAGGATGTGTAGCTGTCAAGAAGCTGTAACTGAAAAAGGAAATAGATAAGAAAGAAAAATCTGCAAATCAGACAATCTGCTGGTGTTCTCAGAACAATGGACTGACCACCCCTAGAGTCCAGACCACAATGTCATTGGCTGCATTTACATGAAAAGATTTCTGACTGAGGTGTCTATATGTGCACTCTATTCAACAGTCTGATGGAGAATCTTTGTTTACATGCTCACAAGTAATCCGATGCAAAATGATGCGCATGCGTGGAGTAGCTCTTTGAGTACACGTTACCATGCCAGCAAACATCACGTGAGGTCCAGTCGGTGTGAGATGAGTTTCCAGTTGACACGCTTGAGTTTTTAATGGCTTTAAAATGATGTCAGACTTAGAAAAACGTCCTTCATCTGTACTTAAAGGAAGCGGCGAGTGGAAGACGTCATGCTCTGAGACATGCTAGACGTCCGTCCCACCGCCATATTTTAAAGGCCAGAGCATGAACTTCGTCTCCTCTGCAGACCAGTTTCTGCTCCTGCCATGCTGAACGGTATAAACCTTTCGCTATGACGCGACGCACATGCGCAGAACGTACTTACACTGGGAATGAGAAGCAGAAAACGCAACCAACTTCTGAGACTGAACTTTTGAGCTATGGAAAAATATTCCTGCATACTTCTTTGAAATACTCTAATAGTAGAAGCTGTAATAAAGGAAAGGGTGGACACACTACATACTGAAACATTTGATACTGTATTTAGTTGTTTAGGCTGGGTAATGTTCTTCTAAATACGTGTTCAGCTTTTGTCCTGATGCTGAAAAATGAAAGCTTGTACTTATTGGTTGTTTTGACTTGAATGAATAAATGAATAAATGGGTACAGAACTGTGTGAATGGTAAGTGGACCTGATAAAACAGACAATGAACATAGATACAAAGTAGGTGTACCTAATTAAGTGACCAGTTTTACTGTGTTGTGCAGTGCAGTTTTGGAAAAAGCTACATTACTTGTGGTAAATACTGACATTAATTAAAAACAAACCTGCTGTATATGAGCATGTCTGACTTTAAACAGTGCGTGGGTCCATAGAGACTTGTTTGTGAAAGCCAGCATCAGCATCTGAGCAGCACAGGCAGACTAGTGCAGTCTGAGGCACAAATGAACAGAGCTGCACCAGCTGCATGCTTCAAAATTGACTTGCATTTATTCACATGTCACCTTAAAGGGCAAATGAGCCCTAAAGAGAGAAGTCAGAGGAGCGCCTCTAACAACAAAAAAAAATGTCTTGTCTGGGACATCAGAGGCAGAAGATAAAAGGTAAATACAATGAAACAGAGTGAGGAGAGGGTCTTCTGAAGGACACAAATTACTATGCGTGCAAGTTAGGGGAAGAAAGAGAAGTCCCTCAGGGCAAGGGCACCGCACAGCAGAGGAGAGAACAATAACTTGCATGAGGAAAGCTAATAATCCTGTGAAGAGTGGACGATTACATAATACGTGCTGAGGGCCACCTTTATTAAAGCCTTGGTTCGGGTCCATCGTAAATGCTTTATCTGTTTAAGGTAGGATATTAACACAATGTTTACATTGTCTTCTAATAATCTTTGAGGTTTTTTTTGCTGTATTAAGTGCAGCTAAAAACCAGATTGGCCTTGTTTCCTCATAGGCGCTCACAAGGACTTTTCATGTTTTCCCATTATTGTCAAACAGAGCCATAAGCAAAGTCTACACTTGACTTGAGATAATACTAGTGGGCTAATATCATCAAGTTTCACATTGCACAGAGGTACTAGGCAAGGATGCCCCCTCTCACCACTCCTACTCTCAATTTTTGTAGAACTGTTGGCAGCAGCTATACGACAAAACACAATCATAAAAGATATCCAAACCCAAACGGTAGAACACAAAATCAGTTTATATGCAGAAGACATTCTACTGTTTTTGTAGAATCCCCCCACATCAATCCATCAAACCATACAAATGATTGAAAAATACTCCAAAATCTCCAATTACTCTGTTAACTGGACTAAATCTATCATACTACCGATCAACTAAGATGAACTTATCAGATACAACAGCACAGTTTCTTTCTATCCCCTTAAACACCCAATACGTCACATATCTGGGCATCAAAATTTCCTCCCAAACACAATTTTAACCCACTACTCTCAACTATAAAGAATGACCTCAAATGCTGGATGAACTTTCCACTATCCCTTATTGGCAGAATATCTACAATCACACTAACCACATTACCACAAATAAACTATTGATTCCATTGATTCTCAACGATTCCAATTCAACCTCACTCTACCTGGTTCCAAACCTTAGACTCTATTACCTCCAAATTTTACTAAAAAAATAAACCACCTAGGATCAAATTAGTTACATTACAGAAGCACAGAACCCAGGGAGGCCTCAAAGCCCCCAATTCCAACTTATTTTCACAAAGCCCAAAGCCCATTTCTTATTTTTACCCCTACCCTTTGCTTTTGAGTGCCATGTTGCCCCTTGGAGCTGAGTTACAATGGATAATGGTTGAGATCTTCCCCAACAAAATGGGACAAACCTTCAAGAACCCACCACAGCATAAGTAGTCATTGATAGCTTTTATGTAAACAGATGTAATCAGTTTTGCCAGAGATTTGAAAATTGGAAATGCTGGTGAATTTGTTTGTGGTATGTTGGATAGACTGCAAACAAAGCAAGGGGTGACATGGGACTGGGTCCAAAGGAGAATGACTGGACAGTGCCTTTATTTTTTTTTATATACATACTCTTCTCCCACTCAACTAACACGTTTCCACTCCAGTGTTCTGGCTTTGCTTGCTTTGTAGTGCACATGGCAGCTGGGTGAACTTAGCAGATGAAGACAAAGCCTGTGATTAGTTAGTAAAAAAAATTCTGGACTCACACCTGGTCCCACTCCTCCATGTGCTTTTCTGTTTACTTTCTGGTCGTCCACGTGCCACTTTGTTTTGATTCTTTGATGTCCTGCCCCCTTGTTTCGCTACTCCGCCCCTGATTGTTTCCACCTGTTTCCCACCTGTCCCTCGTGATCCCTATTGTATGTTTGCCCCTTGTTTTCGCTGGTCTTTGTCTGATATGTGTTTGATTGTGCTGTATGTCTGGATGTTTTATATGCTAGTGTTCTGTTAATCCGGCCTCGGTTGTGTATTTCAGTCTGTGTTTGTTTCAATACGTCCGTCCCACCTTATCTCTGTGTTGGCTCTATGAACCTGGACCATTTCGACCATGACCCTGGATTTGCCCTGAATAAATCTCACTTTTCTAAGCACGTGCATCCGCCTCATCGCTCCACGTTACACATAGTTGGAATTGTGACAGAATTTTGACAGTTTACCAGCACTCATGGATCTTATAGTGTCATAGTGTTAGTGGAGCATCCATGACAGGCAAAATGAAACTGCTTTATAGGAATTATTCTAATTCTATTTACAGCCGGATGTGACAATGCAGTGACTATAATAAAGGTGCACAGTTGCTCGCAATGAAAGAGAGAATTCAATTTTTAATTGTAATTATTTATGTGGCAAATAATTGTCAGCTAACATTTCAGGATGGCAGTAATGCTGAGTGTGCAGACCTGGATCAGAACAAAATTGTGGAGGGAGCCTCAAAAATAAATGGGAGTATATATTCTAGGAAAGTGTGTGGGTATTCAAAAGTAAAAATGCGTTTGTTGTTTATAATTATATGAATTAAAATGAAACAGTCCATGAATTTTCTAAAATATCTCAAGCTTTAATTGCTAATTTGCTGAGAAGCAAAAAACATTCAGAAGCCTCTTTTAAGTTGTGCTTTGCATGAATAATAATATAAATGCTGTATTGCATTGCATGGATAACATAATATAATAGAATATTTGGATCCAAGATTTACCTGGATTGTTCAGGTTTTTGGTTGTCTGGAGAAAAATTCCGATCCTAGACACAATATCTTCCGGTTTACTTTGCTTAGGTTTATGCATCATCATCACCATCATCATTGTCCTGCAGATGATCATGCCCAGACATGGTGTAGCTTTATAGTGAATGGACACCGTTCTTAAGAGGGCCATTTCCCCCCTGTAACAATTGTAACCGGTCCCTGCTGACTTTCATCCATTGTTATCCACTGTGGCATTTCTGAAGGGAGCATTTGCAGAGGAAGTGAAAACGAAATCTTCTGTGTGACCTTCACACAAAGTACCATGAGGTAAAAGATGGGGGTGGGGTGGGGGTGTATGAGGGGTTTATTTTTTGAAGCACAGCTTCTCTTCATGCAACATTAATGCTGCGATTTACTCCCCTCACTTACAGAGGGAGAAATGTCAGCCATTGTCAGCATCTTTTCCCCTGCCTTGCTCTCTCTCTCTCTCTCCCTGACTAATGCACAGGGGTCAGTGTAAAGTGTCCCACTACAGCATCCTTACAGACATATGCTGTCATGCTGATGCATTTCCAGCTTTCCATGCATCAGCTCCGTCCAGTGCACACCCGCAAATAGCTGAGGAAACGCTGACGATGCATGTGCACACACATCCAGCCGGCATATCAAAACTTCAGAAATCAATCAGCTGTCTTTCTGGTCAAACAACAGGGGATCAACAGGAAACCTGACCCTCTGTGAGCTTAGACCTGGAAAGTGACCCTGTCACTTCTATTTCTTTGGAAAACCAACTAAAAGGCCATTATACTGTCAGATTTATGCACATACACAAAGATAGATCATTTAACCCATAGACAGAACAGAAACGTATTCAGTTAATATAGCTGATGCGGTAACACTTTACATTAAGGGTGTCGTATTAAAGACGTGTTATATGGTGAAGTCATTAACTAGTCAATTTAATACATTAATTAAATGTTCGTTAACCATTGGTTGTTACTGAGTAACTGATTATGTGCTGAGTAATTAGTAATTGACTATATTGTTAATTGATAGTTACGTTCATTATAAGTTCCCAGTTTAATTAATTAAATATTAACTGTGCGCTAACTATTGTTCATCATACTGCTAATATACTGTGTGTATACTCATAAAAAACAGTAACATAAGAACTAGTGAGTACTTTACGTTAGTGCTATACTTACTGAATATATATATATATATATATATATATATATATATATATATATATATATATATATATATATATATATATATATATATATATATATATATATAATATTACATTTGGTACTAATATACAAATGATACTACTAATTAATACACATTTCACTATGAATCCCAGTAGAAACTTTGTTGACCCTCTCAATGGAAGGTCATACCCAAAACAGAATGTGCATCTGAGATACGCTGAATTGGTTCAGACAGAATTGATTCAGTGTTCAGAACTGTTTTCAATGACTTTTAACTGACCTGCACATCAAACTAAAATCCTTCTGCTTTGAGTAACTCTATACCTTAATTAAGTTTATTCATTAAAACAAATGGTAACATTTTATTTGGATAGTGCCCTGTAGATTCTTTCTAAATGCCCAGTATATATTTAAGTAACATTCAACTGAACAGTCATTAAATGCCACTTGAAGTTCAGTGTGAAAGGGTTTATTAAATGTAAGTATATTAAATCTATCCCTAAACCCTAACCCTACCCTAAACCTAACCTTAACCTCAAGGCAAAACCTACATCTACTTCTAACCCTAACTATAATGTTGTTGATAGTCTCCTGAAAGTTTTTTAATGATTTAAGTAGCTGTAGAGCATTTTGTTCAAATGATCAAATGATAGCAAAACTTGCATTACTCAGAACTGTGTGACTGACAAACACAGCATTGAAGGGTTAAACACATAAATTGTAATATTGTTCATTAAAATGCAAAATTCTTAATGTTAAACACTGATTTCAGAATTTGGGACACATTTACTTCAAGACAGTGGGCTCTAACTGCTCATTAGGTGGACATGAGAAATAGGGATGTAGTCTTAGTTCCTGCTCTAAAATGCAGGGATGTGGCTAAAATAAGGCTCTTTCTAATGTGTAAAACAAAAAGCAACTTTTGAATAGAGTTATTTTTATTCACAAATTAAATTAAACATCTCCTAAATAACATTTTTTTTTTTTTTAAAGTAAATGTTATATTTGTAAGTTAAAATTAGGGGTGTGGCTTGGGGACAGACACCTCCGAATAGATAAAAAAAATCTATAAATGTTGATTTTGTATATATTTAGCAAATTACTATGTTATAATAAACTAATGCATTTGGTTTGAATAGATCATAACATAATCCTGGCTTCTGCCTGGTGAGCACTGGGACAGGCTCCAGCATCAGCCTTAATCATGAGTTTGTAGTACAGTTAGTGGTAAGAACGCTTAACAGGGCACACAAGCGGTAATGAAGTGAGGAAAATAAAGCAGTAGATTAGTTAATGCACAATTAATTGGACACACTGATAAGTACTAATTCATTCGTATGTTTTTTACTTTTTTATACACAGTAAACAGTTATCAGCTTATTAGCAGTGTACAATGATTATTAACAGTTATTTATGGTTATTAAGTTAACGATGCCCTCAACTGCTAATTATTAAGTACTTAATCAGTAAGTAAATAATAACAAACACTTAATGAGCAGTTAACGAATATATAATGAGTACTTCATGACTAGTTAGCACATAATTATCAAGTAATTTGTGACCGTTGATGTAAAGTGTTATCATTGATGTTAACTGTGGTATAGTTGCTTGTTAACCCTGCCCCTGAATCTAAAACCTTCTCGTATTGGTTTATGAAGCATTACGAAAAGGCCAGAGAAACATTTGGAGCATTAAAAAGAACTGGTTTCAGCAGGAAATGCTTAGATGCAGTAGAGTAATAATTCATTGATGAGCTTCTTGCTGACGAACTCAAAAGTGTGCTTTGCAAATGACTGTCATTTTTGTGAAACTGTGTCAGCAAAAACTATAAATATGCCTCGCAAATATGCCACATCGGGTTAAGAGGGCAGGTTTCCCAGTCTTCCCCTTATTTGGTCTTGTGCACAGAATAAGTGCGAGAGGGCAGCAGAAGGCCTAAACCCATTTGCTGTAGAAAATCAGAAAGATGCAGCAGGTTTTCTTTCATATGGTAGGATCTAATTTATCCTACTGCTTATCATAATTAATGGAGAAACGTGTTTAATTTCTAGTGTTTAGCCTTTTAGCTCCATTCACCCTCCCTTCATTAAGCACTCGCTCGCAGGTGCTCTCCAGCGTCACGCAGTCATGTTTTTGATGTAATGGGAGAAATAGGAAGTGGCCAGGCTCCCCTTAAAGCAGCTCCGGTTCAACTGACAACATAATGAAAAACATCCATTTTAACAGTGGCCTGTGTTTTATTCGAAGACTTTTATTTAGGGTTTGAAGATTTATGTGTGGAGTCTGAAGATGCTTTTGTAGAATTTTAACGTTTCTTTTTTGCGTAGAGCTCAAAGATTTTTCTGTAACTTTTTTTCTAGAGTTTTGTATAGAGTTTGAATTAAGTTCTTTGTTTTCAAGCCAAGCCAAGTTGTACTAAAAACACATTAGTAGTCTTATAGAAGACTATAGTCTTATAAAAGAAGGGGTAAACTCCCCTGGCAAAACAATATCCCATTTGTCGTGAGTCAATAACTGAAAATATAAAACTCCTGCAATGTTCATAAGCTACTTGTTTATCTAATGTTTGCATCTGTAGTATATTGTCCCAAGGATCTGACCCACTTTGAGCCTTGTAGTCAGAGTCCGGAGGCCCATGGGCACTGGCCCCAATAGCCTGGTCAGTCATACATCCCAGACTGTAGCAGCTCATTTTCAAAGGCATCACGTATACAAAACAGACATAATATAAAAATATACTGTGTATAAACAGATGTATAGATAAATTAAGTGATAAGTGATACTTTTTTGATCCCACAACTGGGGAAATTCCACTTCCACATTTAACCCATCCGTGAAGTGAAACACCACATACACACTAGGGGGCAGTGAGCACACTTGCCCGGAGCAGTGGGCAGCCCTATCCACGGTGCCTGGGGAGCAGTTGGGGGTTAGGTGTCTTGCTCAAGGACACCTCAGTCATGGACTGTCGGCCCTGGGGATCGAACCGGTGACCTTCCGGTCACAGGGCCAGTTCCCTAACCTCCAGCCCACGACTGCCCCAAAATTCATTATAGATATTGAAAAAATGAATGGCAGGGACAGCTGGAAAAATTATATGAAGACGAGAACATTACACCTGGTTACAAATAACACCTCATAGATGACTTTATACAGCAAGATCGTCACGCTGTACTTAAATGTATGAGCTGCTAATTTGGCTCCCCTGCGGGGCAAATAAATGTGTTGGGTGTAGCTTTATTTTTCAACATCTACTAGGAAGAAGCACTTGTCACTACCTGGAAGCTCTGATCAAACCAAACAACCAATATTGCTTTCTGGAGCCTCAATTCATTTTCTTTCTAAAACACATTTGACACAACTCAATAAGACACAACCTCTGTTTGCTGTGCAATATCAGCTTCTGGACACAGAAAAAAGCTGAACATTTTATCAAAGACATTTTAATGTTCACATATAAACAGAAGCCAATATTCATTGACACCATCTTCAGTTCAGAAGTTTGTTTTCTGCATTACACAATGTTTCCGTATGCATCAGTTCTGCTAGCAGTCCACCGTTTTTACACTTTCATGCCAGTCCAGCAATAAAGCATTCATTAGATGTAAAGCTGTCGACTCAGGCATCAGAACTGACTACACAAACGAAAGACATGGGGCTGTAACATCAGCCAGGAATCGGCTCTCCAAACTGAAACATGTTCTCATCGTAAAGGTCTTCAGGAAGCTCCTCATCTCCATCAGCGAAAAATGTGGGGAAGGGAGGGTTTCTGTTCTTCTCCAGGCGATGAGGCAGAATGGTGTCTCTTACCTGAAAACCAAAAACAACATGAGGTCAGAGAAATGTTATGGTTTCACTGTCCTACTGCAGTTTCACAAATGACTCTTACAGAGGAAAATCAGACTCCTAAAACATATTTTAATGATTTAAATGTTCATCATGTTCAGCTTTTAGAATGAGGATAACAACAATAATTAGAACTAATTAACAAACACCCCAAAATTGAACCATTGGGGTCATTAGACTTAAAAACAGAAAACATGTCAACAGTAAATAAGTGAACTGTATTGTCTTACTTAGAAACAGCTTTTTGAGAAACAGACAATTTATAAAAGAACATCTCAATGAACAAAAGCTGTTTATTTTGATCCAAAGGAAAAAAAAACATTCAAATGAAACCCAAACAAACTGCATTGAAATATTAAAACTTTGTTCCATCAATAACTGACCTTCATGTTAAGGTAATAAAGTTTGTGTGTACTGACTATTAAATTAAATGAAAATGTGTGGCATAATTGAATTAACCTCAGAAAACAGTTTTTTTTTTGGTGTGGAAAGAATTCTGGAAGTTTCTTTTGCTCATTTTTTAAATAATATTAAGAAAACTGACAGCTGTATGTAATAACTGACTGGCAGTTAAGTCATGCAGTTAAGCACTTTAACTAAAACCATTACAGCTTGTTTAATTCTGACGGTATAAATGTACATAGACTATACGTTATAGTCATTTTTAACTATTAAAAACAGTATCAGTGACAAAGACCTCAAGGGGAAAACTCATAAGCAGTGAAAAAGGTGACAATTCCCTGTAGTAAAGTCTAGTGGCATCATTTCCAGAAGACATTTTTTGTCATTTTAATATGAAATTTGGATGCACCCAGACAAATATATGCAGAAGAGCTGTGGAAATACCTTGTTCACAGAGTTTAAGTACTATACAAGTCATGTTCAAATCTAGTGTGTACCATAATAAATAAGGTCGAAAGGTAAATGAATCACAGACCTCACATCCAAATAAATCATAAATAGAGGCCATTCTCAAAACTCTCTCATCCCCTGTGTTTTACTGGCTCCTCAAGAGGCCTAGTGTTTGGACCCCGATGACTGCCACTTGGGATGTAATTTGCAGAAGGTCATTTAGCTCTCAGAGCAGTTACAAGAGTCCACAGAAATCAAGTGTTCTACATTAATTTCAGATGCAAATTAAATGAAAATAGTCTTAGTCTCTAACAGTGATAATTTACAAGTTGGCCTTTTATCACTCAAAAAATAGTTTGAAAGCTATTGAAGAAAAATCTGAGCAAATGAAAATGAAACCAAGTTCCTCAATCACAAAATGCGTCTCTCTACGTGTTTCAGCAACATTATCTCAGTTCAGACTGGCCTATTAAATACTATATACTATATATTTAATACTTTATCTGTGGGCTGGCTGAATAACGGCAGCGAACAGCTGTGCTGTGTTAGGGGAAGAAGAGGAGGAGAAAGAGGAGGAGGAAAATTCTTCAGATGTACACGATTCATGTGCACATTTAACATTCAAAACAGGATATAATCCATATAAACGAACAAAAAAAAAGCTATAAACAGTCACTGGGTTTTAATAAGATTCTCAACATTATTCACAGCCTATGGTTTTACACCTACATTTTTAACCTCTTCATTTTTCTAACCAGCGTGTTGCTTGTTGTAAGTTTTTGTGCTCCATTACAAGCTGCTCTGCCACCATCATGATGCACATTCGCTTGGACCGCAACAGTCACAACGGAGGTGTGACTGGTCAGCCTTATATTTAATGCAAACGCAGAAGATCGAGCCGAAAAACTGCATACAAAGTGTAATTAGACTCAGACTGTAAACAGGCCTTAAGGTGGAAATGTGTGTGGGCATGTACAGAAGGGGTCTTACCTTGACCAAGCAGTTGCGATGTCCTGGAACCGACCCATTGATGTACAGAATGTTAGCTTTGGTGTTCACCCTCCAAACCTGATAAACAAAGACGCACACACATTTTATGTATGTATGTATGCATGTGTGTGTGTGTGTGTAATATATATATATATATAAAAATAAAGGGAACACTCAAATAACACATCCTAGATCTGAATGAATGAAATATTCTCATTGAATACTTTGTTCTGTACAAAGTTAAATGTGCTGACAACAAAATCACACAAAAATCATCAATGGAAATCAAATTTATTAACCAATGGAGGCCTGGATTTGGAGTCACACACAAAATCAAAGTGGAAAAACACACGACAGGCTGATCCAACTTTGATGTGATGTCCTTAAAACAAGTCAAAATGAGGCTCAGTATTGTTTGTGGCCTCCATGTGCCTGTATGACCTCCCTACAACGCCTGGGCATGCTCCTGATGAGGTGGCGGATGGTCTCCTGAGGGATCTCCTCCCAGACCTGGACTAAAGCATCCGCCAACTCCTGGACAGTCTGTGGTGCAAAGTGGCGTTGGTGGATGGAGTGAGACATGATGTCCCAGATGTGCTCAATCGGATTCAGGTCTGGGGAACGGGCGGGCCGGTCCACAGCTTCAATGCCTTCATCTTGCAGGAACTGCTGACACACTCCAGCGTGACACCGGTCATGCTGAAGGATGTTGCAGGCAGCAGATCGCTCTCCACGGCGTCTCCAGACTCTGCCACGTCTGTCACGTGCTCAGTGTGAACCTGCTTTCATCTGTGAAGATCACAGGGCGCCAGTGGTGAATTTGCCAATCCTGGTGTCCTCTGGCAAATGCCAAGCGTCCTGCACGGTGTTGGGCTGTGAGCACAACCCCCATCTGTGGACGTCGGGCCCTCATACCATCCTCATGGAGTCGGTTTCTAACCGTTTGTGCAGACACATGCACATTTGTGGCCTGCTGGAGGTCATTTTGCAGGGCTCTGGCAGTGCTCCTCCTGTTCCTCCTTGCACAAAGGCGGAGGTAGTGGTCCTGCAGCTGGGTTGTTGCCCTCCTACGGCCTCCTCCACGTCTCCTGGTGCACTGGCCTGTCTCCTGGTAGCGCCTCCAGCCTCTGGACACTACGCTGACGGACACAGCAAACCTTCTTGCCACAGCTCGCATTGATGTGCCATCCTGGATGAGCTGCACTACCTGAGCCACTTGTGTGGGTTGTAGAGTCCGTCTCCTGCTACCACGAGTGTGAAAGCACCACCAACATTCAAAAGTGACCAAAACATCAGCCTGAAAGCAGAAATTTTATTGAGTGTGTCTTGCTAATTGCCAATAATTTCCACCTGTTGTTTGTTCCATTTGCACAACAGCTGTGAAATTGATTGTCACTGTTGCTTCCTAAGTGGACAGTTGGATTTCACAGAAGTTTGATTTACTTGGAGTTATATTGTGTTGTTTAAGTGTTCCCTTTATTTTTTTGAGCAGTGTGCACACACAAAATAAATATATCTTTACATGCGCTTCATCAACAACCAGGACTGAGAGACAGAGAGTGTATGTGAGAGACAGCAACAGAGAGAGTGAGATGGAGCACATGAGTGAGAAAGATAGCAACAGAAAGGGTAGGAGAAAGACATACAGGTGTTGCTGAGCCAGAAATCGTGTGCGTTTGTGTGCGCACATACACACACACACACACACACACACACGCACGCATAACAGCAGTACTGTAGGTAAGAGACCCAAAAATGGGAACCAAAAACAAAACACTAGATCAGAAAGATCTAATTCTTATGATTGGGTTTTCTGATAATCGAGGTGTATGTACAAAGGTGCATCATATAATATAAAGTGAATAAAATGTCCAAACCAATATACGATAGGTAAATCAATTAATGGATAAAGAAAAGCTAGATTAGACACTGCAAACAGTTTTCACAGTGTCCACTGTGAATGTGCATCTATACCTTTAAGCCAAACGCTGTGTCAAAAACATTTCCCATCTTGCCTGGCATCTTCTTTCCTTTAAAAACTTTAGCAGGATCCTGAAAGAAAATAAAATGTCAATTTATCCACTAATCCAGAGACGATGAAAAACCAACGTGGAGAGGAAAATACATGCATATGTGCAGGCAGACACACACAGTAACGCACTCACCCCTCCAGGTCCCAATGAGCCGGGCCTCCTGTGGGTTTTGGTTTGACCATGAGAGGCTGGCTGTCCACTGAAACCCCAGCGCTTCATTACTCCCTGAAAACCTTTTCCAATCCTACAGTACAACACAAATACAAATACAAACACATATACATCAGCTGACTTCCTCTGCATAAAGTAAGCAGCTTTACTGAACCCTAGATGGCATATAGGTGCATTTTCAATCATACATCAGCAATTTTATTTCTAGACAGCATTAACTTAATATAATAATTTGACCTCTAGAAATAATTTTCTGACCCGAATCTGCTGCTTTCAAACAGGCTTAATTTCCATAAAAAGCTGAAATTTTATGCCCTCTATGTTTCACAATATATTCTTTCACAAATAAGCCCCCCCAGTCAGGACAATAAAATATTCCACACAGCAAAAACACTATGAACAAAAACATACACAAGTATATTCAACATAATGGCCCTTAAAGAATATTTATTGGAAACATGAATGGGAAAGTAGGCTGCATATTTTGGAAGAGAGGATGTTTAGGTGACAAAAGACTACTATGCAGCGAATGTCTGTTTTAATAATTAACTTAACGTTTAATTACATGTCACATTTCTCCCTAAAGCAAATCCAGGTGGATCTAGTCTCAATTTCAAGATTTTTAAAAAACAATTTTGTATTGTCTAGAGATGAGAACTCGACTCGTCTTGCAGCTTGACTTGGACACAAGACTAAAGACTTGTGAAATTTCAACCAAAGGAAAAAAAAAACAAACCAAACTAATTCATTTTGGACGTCTAACTTAATTTTTTTTCCATTTTCCGCCTCACTTGTGTGACTTTGCCCATCAGTTTTGCAACAGTCAACCGCAGTCATTTCTACAATTTTGTTGTCCTGTTTCTCAGAAGTTTCAGTTACAGGTCACATTCCTTCCTTGAATCTTCCACTGGAGTAGCAGCTATATTAGTTAGCTGTACTATGAAACTAGAGACTGTTTCATGAAGTTTTACATCTTTGTTTAAATGTTAGAGAGATTTGTTGAGTGTAGACTTGAGCTTTAGCCTACAAATTAGCCGAATGTTGGCCCCTGTAGTCCCATGACAAAAAAAGCTTAACAACTGTGAGCTTATGCTGTTTATATTACCGCCTTTATGTTGATTGTTGTTTAAAATATGAATTTGAACTTGAAGCTAGTCCCGGTCTTGCCCATTAATGCTCGCTGTCTGCACACAGACTGGCCTCTCTTTGATCACGCTCACATTTTCACTGAAAGGACATCTCAGTCTGATCTGCTGTCAGAATGGCCTGCCTCGGCTCTGGGCCAGACCTGGCATCTTCACATAGACATAAATAAGGCAGCAGTCATCTTTCATAAGGAGGGCGAACAGAAGAGCAAGAGGGGGAAAACTGAAGAGCAGCTTGGGCTGAGCTATTACACCATCATTGGGACTCTAATCAAGTGCAGGGTGTGCTCTCACTAGGAGGGTTAACGTGCGTGTGTGTGCGTGCACACAGGTGCGTTCTACTTATGCAGTAATTACTAGATTTTGAGTGATAAAAACAGCTTATTTTAAACACTGAATGAAATATAATGGTGCCCTACCCCAAACCATCAAGCTGAAATCAGCAGAAATTAGCCTTCAAGAGGGTTTTCTATATTTGTCCTCTAACAGTAAACAGTCTTCTTAACAGTGTCTCAACCAGTACGACTGGACAATTAATACCTTATCAGCCATCAGAGTCACACATCAGCAAGATGCACTAATAACACAGAGCATAGAATTACACAATCAAAATTTACAGAAATAAAATGAAAAGCTGCTGTTTAAATTAGAATGAATATCAATTTGCACATCTACCGGAAAACAGAACATAATCTTTCTATAAAACTGTACTCATTAAGCGTCTCAGAGTAGGAGTGTTAATCTTGGATCAGTCCTCTCTTATTTACGATAACTTATTTACAGCTTATTGCAGCTGAGGCTTCTGTCAGTGGAATTATTGTCAGGAAAAGTCAGAAAGTACAGTGGATATTATCGGGTGGGGGGGGGTGTCCTTGAACCCTCATTAATAAAAGATTTGTAATAATTATTAGCTTGGGAATTATTAAAATAGTGTATAAGCACAAAAACTGAGACAGACAGGCCTAAATTTAACAGGCAGACTAGGACCGGAAGAGCAGGTCTAACATTTCCATACATGGAATGGAGTGAACACCACTCCAGACACAGAGCAGTGTATAATAACGAAAGGAGCATTTGTGGTAGGAAAACAACTGGAAGGTCAGAAAGAGTGAGAAACACTGCTTGTACAGTTGATGCTAACTGGGAATAGGAAGGCTAGTTGATAAGGGCTGGTAAGAACCAGTCTTTGAGTCAAATTAATAAGAAAGTGCTACAAACAACGGACACAGGGAGGACAGGGAGGCCTGAGAAAACAAGGCCGAGAAAATTCATGAGAAAAAACATCTTGAGTTGGGTGACATTTAAAAAAAGGCGGGGGGGGGCGACGAAACCTCCAAGGGAGGGGCGATGGGGATGCTCAGCTTTGGGTATGAGATGAAATGTGTTTAGATTGTCTGTACGTTTGGCTTTCTGGATGCCACCTTATCACTTGGAACTTAATAAACGAAGAAGGGACCCATTTCTCTCCGTCAAAAAAGGAACCTGCGGCTGAAGTTTGGTTTTTCATCTGCCTTGGACTTTTTGCAAGAATACTTTTTCAATCTTTTTGATTCGTTACCCTTTTTTTTAACATTAGAACATACTTTAATACTTTTTCTGCATCAAAGAACAGATTAAATTAGAATTAAAACCTTAACTTAACATTAATTAATTAGTAACGTTTTTCCACATCGTCCGGGACTTTGGAGCGGAGGATGTGGGAGGACAGGCTGCTCGAGTCCCGACAATATACTCGCCCTGCTTGTGGGTGAATGAGGTTCAATCCCACTGTTCAGGCAGCAGTCAGAAGCTAGAGACTGGGTGATTATTGGGTCAGCTGATCTGATATTTAGCATTTCACCTTGAAATTGTCATTTTATCTTGCTGGTAAAATGCTTAAATGCGAGTTATGCGCATCTGTAATGCAACCAGGGCTTAAATAAATGCTTCTTCCCCAAATCCTAAATTGATTGGGTCAAAATGAGTTAGACACATCAAGCACCGAAACATCAGTACCCTGCACAGTCACTTGGCAATGTAAGCATAGGTCACGTACATAGTGCCAAACTTCTTTCTCTTAGTTTGGTCACACTCTGGCATTCCTAACGTAATTTTGAAAGTTCTTGCCTTTATTTCGTCCAGATATGAAGACCTGTGGTGTAAATGATGCGTCCTCATCAGCAACTGTAACAATTAGCTCTAGTTTAGCACAGAATTAAGCCACAGATGTGAAACCAGGCATTCCTTTGGCTATTTCAAGCATTTACTATATTTTGTGTTCACATCTATCTAAAGTTTCAAAGTATGTCATTACATAATCCCATCCCGATTACCAAATCTTACTGTCTGGAAGCTTCATATACTTTATTTTTATAAAGTTCAAATGTCTAGTTCTAGTATTTCAATGAATACTGTTTTCACTTAAAGTATGTTTTGTGCAGGAATTATGTTCCTGAAAAATTTTACAATTTACTTGAAATTTATGACATATTAATATCAGCCCCATATATTGGCTACTGGCCACCATCACCATATTATTACTTAAAAGACAAAACACGAAAAAGAAAAAATAAATCTCAAAACTGGCATAAAACATGATTTCAGTGCTGTTGTAATTTTGTACTGCTGAACTCTTATTAGGAACAGGGATTATCAATATCATTCAATAAACTTGCTGATGGATATCATTTATATTCATTATGGGCCAGTGAACATATGCTCAGGACAGAAATCTGCCTTTTATGCAGTGATGAACATTTTCAAAAAAAAAAAAACCAAACAAAAAAAAAACAGGACCTCCAAAGCACCTTCAGCACTTATTTGCATATGATTAAGCTGTGAATGTAAAGCAGAGCGCATCAACAGTCCTGGCTGAGTAGTTATATGCTTAAATAATTCTTTTACATAACTTCTGTAAAAATTAGACTGGGTCATTTTATTTTGGATCCTTTTTCATTTGGCCAAAAGCAGGGACATAGATATAATCAGTTAAAACATAATAAAGAGTAACTGAAATGAAAATCCATGCGGATTTATAATTCATATTAACAGCAACAGCAAAAACTTTGGAAAGGAAAAAAAAAATCACGTATGTGTTTGTCTGAACAAGACACTCACGTTTTTGCCGTAACATCCACATACTGTCCTGGACGGAAGTGAGCAGCATAGAGAGGAGTGCCTAAATAAACAGAAGAAGAGGAAGAGGATAATAAATGCAATTGGAAATCTTTGTTGAAGAGCACTTTTGGTAATTATGGCATGGTAAGGGTCACATGTGAGCCTTAAGAATTAACATCACAGAACCAATCCTGTTTTTTTATAATACCCCCTTTTTTCCCTAGAGGCACAAAGAATGTCTCTCTCTGAGAGAAGAACACACCTGGCTTGATGACAGCATTGTCTGTCACATGGAACGTCGTCACTTTTTGTTTCGGAGGTACTCCAGCATTCCGGAACATCTCCAGAGACTCCTCTGTCCGCTGCAGGAGGACAAATAGAAAATGTGTGTAAAAAGGCAACACGCTCTGTATGGGATTTACGAATTGAACGAAGTTCTGACTCATTCAGAAAACCAGGTTACAATTGGCCACAAACTAGATCTCAAGCCACACAAAAACTGTGACCAATACCAATTTTAAGACGGAAGAAATTGATACAGACTGAAGTCACTTAACATGTGATTTCGGAGCCTTAAATCAGGGTTGTCCAGTCTTATTAAATGTGATAACTGGAATATTCCTCAATTCTCTTCTTAGCAACATTAAGGCTACTCTTTAGTTGGCAGCACAATTGAAGGTGTTAGGAGGCTAAAACTCTGTACCAAAAGGAATATTTAAGAACATTTTCCACAGTCTGGTGATTTCCCAGTTTAAAAACGTCTGATTCAACTCATTTAATAATGGCCAGATTTAGTGGGTGTTCCCTGCTGCTTGAGCAAACTGTGCTGGACACCAGCCCCCCAGCATTCCTGAGTGGACTCACTTTTCACTTCACCACAAATCTGGATCTTGAATCCAGTTTCCGGTCTTGCATTTTGCAGTCACTGCCAGGCAAGCAGGCTACGATGCTAGTTGGCCAATTAGCTGCATCAAAAGGCCAGCTATCTACCAGTGAATACAAAATGCAGGACTGGAAATTGGATTCAAGATCTCTGGTCAACATGCAGTCTTGCCTCTTCAGAGGAATTCAGAGAAATACATTTTCAGTGTATGTGGACCTGGATGACATCAGCTAGAGTAGTTTGACTAGAGTAGAGCTGGCCATACTGTTTCTGAACTGTCAGTCAAGTCTTTATCAATGCATACTTGGCAACATGTTAAAGCATTCTTGTTTCACAGCAGCAAAGTATAATATTACACTTACCCTAACATTTTTCAGTACTGTTGGTGTAAATCATTGTTTTATTACACTTTACACAAATACTGGCACCTCAAACCGAGTATCTGTGCACACCCCTAGTTACAACACAAAACAATCTTTTAATTATTGCTATATTACTGGTGACTTTGTGTGTCGGCTGGCTACTCCAGCATTGGCTGGCTGCTGACTCACTCGTCATAGCACTTCTAATGCTAGCTTCAGTGGTAAATGTTTGCAATCTTCCACACATTAACTGAAATCTTACACAGTTCACAGTTCTTTATTAGTCCCACGTATCCTCCTTTGTCTTCAGTTTGAGAATAGGCCAACAGTTCTCTCTTCCCACCAGTCTCTTGTTTTCAGATTTTTCAATATACTTTGGTACACTGTAAAGTTTTCAGAGGTATTCCGGGAGTTACAGGTAATACCCTAATTGCTACAGTGCCATCCTAAAGCAGGGCAGCGCTGCATCTCTAGTTAGTTGAGAATACCGAAAACAGAAGCTCACCAATTGTGGGTGCAACAGGCTAAACAATAACCTTTACATGAATTTGTGATTGTTAGACATGCAGGGAATCAAGTGAGTCATTATATATTTTGCACTTTATATGGTGGGACTTTCCTCATTAACAATCAACCAGCAAAGGCTGCAACACTGATCGGATGTACTGGTCTGGCCCTACCACAAACAAGAGCTACCTCAGCATACACAATCTTGTTCTGTGACTTTGCCGAAGGTCCTTGCCGCTATTAGAGATACCTATTAGTGCTTTTCCTCACTGATGAGCAGAAAAAGTGATAAAGAATGTCTTCCTTCCTTTCTATTTGCTCATCTCTCTATCACTGCTACCCCTCTCTGCTGCAACAGCAGCTATTTCCCCTGAGACAAATACATCCAAATAAAACCAATCAATCCAGGAGAAGGTGTGTGAGAGAGAGATAGAGAGTGAGAGAGAGAGAGAGAGAGAGATAGGGAGAGAGAGATATAGGGAGAGAGAGATATAGGGAGAGAGAGATATAGGGAGAGAGATAGGGAGAGGGAGAGAGAGATATAGGGAGAGAGATAGGGAGAGGGAGAGAGAGATATAGGGAGAGAGATAGGGAGAGGGAGAGAGAGATATAGGGAGAGAGATAGGGAGAGGGAGAGAGAGATATAGGGAGAGAGAGATATAGAGAGAGATATAGGGAGAGAGAGATATAGGGAGAGAGAGATATAGGGAGAGGGAGAGAGAGGGAGAGAGATATAGGGAGAGGGAGATGGAGGGAGAGAGAGGTGGGGGAGACACAAAATAAGGAGAAAGGAGGTGAAGGGAAGGAAGTTGGAAACAGCAAACTTAACAGCCTCTATTAATTCTCTGTAACACAAACACACTTGCCTTCCAAGGTCGCCACCACACTCTCAGAGTAATCCTCCTATATGACCACTTCAGCTCTCATTATTCAGACCCTCTAGGCAGAACACCGCTCAAGTCTATTACACAAACTGCTCACCCACAAAAGTCAAGGATGTGAACAAGGGTGAGGAATTAATGGTGCACTGGAGCACATGTTTGTCTGGTCGTGTACATAAAACAGATAAAGAGTCGTGTAACTAAACAGTGTGTGTGTGTGTGTGTGTGTGTGTGTGTGTGTGTGAGAAAGTTAAGAAATAATTAAACTTACATAAAAGGGAGGAGAGTTTTTAGCCCCTATGATCAGAGCAGCTGTCCGGCCATTGTACTCTTCTTTAGGTATGTGCTTGATCACATGGCAGTCCTGCACCTGAGACACGGAGTGCATACATGTGAGTATACATAAGCAACATACATAATTACTAAAACATGAAAGATAAAAAAATAATAAATCCGTTACAAATCAATCCCTCAAACTTAATATAATAATAGTAACAGGGTTATAGAAATAGTAATAGAAAATCTCACTACTCACTACTTTACTACATCAGTCTCTATAACAATAGAGCAACAGAAAATTCAACTGTTATTTAAAGACCTTTCACCATCTCTACCTTTGAACATGACATTATCACTTATGCTTGCTTCAAATTGATGAATGGTAAATATTTAAAAACTCTAGAAATGAATGAAAAACTGCTACCTCGAAATACAGTCTTGATGACTAAACTGTGAAGGTTCCAGCCCTGTTTCTGGCCTCTTTAGAGTGGTTTCAAGCAAAATGGTCCAATCATTCTCCGACTCGAGAAATTTATGAATTTAGAATTCTTTACAGACTAATAGGAACCAACGTGAACCACATCAATCCATATACAGCCGTTCGTCTTTCAAGTAGAGCTGGCTATCATGTATTTATTCATTTACTGTAGTGACATCAGTACAGCTCCTTTGATTTCTATACCTTCATTTCAAGTCGGGTCTCAAAACATATCTCTTTAGATCTGCATATAACTCCTAACTCCAATCACTCTGTTTTATTAATTTTATCCAATTTTATTTTATTTTATACTTTGAGTGTTATCTCTTGGATTTTACTGTGTTTTTTACTGTGTTTTATTGTTTTACTGTTTATTTACTATTATTATTGTCTCATTTTATGTAAGGTGACCTTGAGTGTCAGAAAGGCGCCGTCAAATAAAATGTATTATTATTATTATTATTCCGTTTTTTATTATAACCCAAAAGGCCATGTGGCTTAAACATAAATTAGACTGAGGTTTTGGAAGTGGCTGACTAGCACACTGCAGAATCAGGAAGCAGTGATGGAAATAACATGCATGAAGAACGTAAATTAGATTGTCAATCTGCAGCACAGAACAAGAACGCTTATTAATCTGACTGCTTACGTACTGAAGAACACAGAATCAATAATCTGTACTGAAGTAAATCAGTTGATATAAAAGACCAGCTTCTAAGTGTTTATGTGCAGTGTGGCTAAATTATTGGTGTGTCTTGTTAAACGGTGCAGTATATCGGGGGGGCACTGTATTTCAATAAGCAGAGGTATCCAGAGTGGTTAGTGTTTGCTTAACTTCTACTTACTATAATAGACAACCCATCCTATGTTATATAGGAATCACTACAATGTAAGGAAGCAGAGGTTTTCTTCAGCAGCTGGAACCCAGAAAAACTCAAATTGTTTAGGCAAAATATTTACATACAGCTTCAAAATGATGAGACACAATTCACCAGAATTTTCAGTAGCTAAGTTGATTTGCTGCAGCTCATCAAATGAAGAGAGTACAGAAAATTCAGAACACATGAAGCTTTACATGTCGTGGTGGTAACAAAGACGGTGTAACCCCAGGTTCCTATCCACAACAGTGTAAAGAGAACAGAGATGGTATATTTCTCTATATTAGACCATTTGTCTTTGAACCACCACTTATCAACAAGGGAATTATGCTATTATTAAAATGAGAGAGCAGTCCTTTATTTGAAGACAATACTACTAGAGGAACAGACCAGTTAGTGTAAAATGGAGTCTACTTTATAAAGATATCTAAATATATAAAAATTTTGTGGGAATATTTTCTCTGTCACTTTGTGCCACTCATCTTACTGATCACTGGTCAGTTTTATTCAATCTGTAACTGTAATTTGGAGTCCACAGTACCTGTAGCATTGTCACCACATGTCTCTCTCCTGACTTGGTCCACACAGGCATCATCCCGAGCTTGACTGCCACAAGACCAACCCTCCGACTCTCTGTGAAACACACAGCTTGATTTATATGTTCTTCATACTGAAACTTTCAGTATCTGCCTAAAACCGACCAGGTACACAGAGCAAGCTGACTGTCAGGACTCATAAGACAGAGGGGGCGACTCACTTTCGTCCCATTCATGCCGGGGCCAAGGCTCGTCCTTCAGTGGGTTTAGTCTGTCCACAGTGAGCTGTTTGTACTCCTCAGCCACAGCCCTTCTCATGACATTGGCGTTATCTTCTGTGAGATGTTCATCCCACCAAGTAGAGGTCTTGATAGTCCTGACGCACTGGACAGCGGGAATACTAGCACACAAAACAAAAGCATAATGTGACTTAAAAGGGCAAAATAACCAAAATAAAAAAACATAACCACTGCCTCAGCTGTTGTAAACAGGCCTGCTCGTCTCCTACAATGGTGCTACAGGGGGACAGAGAGTGAGATTTTATGTTTTAAAGACTAGGAAAACCCCTTTCTGATGATGTATCTTGAAGGTGGGAGAAACGTTTGGAAAACTATTAGCCCTTTGTGGCAACTAACTGTGTAGTGCAGGCTGTTTTTTCCTTTTCTTTCCACTAGCTGGCAAACACAGTAGATGTCCATTTAGCTAATGTCACAGCTAGAAAGCCAAATATCATATCCCTATTTATTACATTTGTGTAAAGCATGCTGGATACTGCAGCGAGAGAATATTGATGGATACACACACACACACACACACACACACACACACACACACACACACACACACACAAAAAAGGAGACGAAATCATGAGAAATCATGAGAAATCAAGTCCAAGAGAAAACATTTAGTTGCTTAACTGAAACAGTGCATTTTAAAAATGATGCTACTGACAGTTTAATAGAGGCATCATGCTTCACTCAACAGAACAGCAGAAAAATGAAACATTGTGATGCACAGTATGATGGTACACTACCCACACTTATGTCATCCAGGTCACGGCACCTGGGGACGCTATAATCTTTTGTGTGCCTTGACTTTCGACTTTCACACATGAAAATGCAGTAACATGAGCCGTCAAGGAGCAGAGAAAGGAGAATAACTGTGAGTAATATATCGCTGCTGTTGGAAGAAAACCTTGTATCTCCAATTCAGTCGTTTTTCAGTTTTTGACATAATTTGAAAATGCCTGTGGCCCTTTACACTGTGCGTGAACTTCGAGATGAACGGACCAAAAGAAATGGCCCAAAATTTCATGGGATAAACTCCGGTTCCATTGACTTACATTAAAAGCCAAGTAAGGTTTTTCCTTCTCCTGTAAAGTTGCCATTTTGGAGAGACGAGGTTTTGATCCGACAGCAGCGACAGATCATGTTCTTGTTCATCACTTCTAGCCATAAAACGATTTCCTGTAAAACAAAGACAAATGTCCAGAAGGATCCAGAGACCCCTTCTAGCCACTGCTGACACTGGCGCTCAACTGTGCGCGCACAGCGTGTAATCATCTCACTAAAAGCACTGCCGTTAGAACAGGACGCCCTGGAGCAGCCGCCCACGAGCTTAAGGTCACTGTGGTCAATGCCAAGCGTCGACTACAGGGGTATAAAGCCCCCCAGCAGCAGGCTGTGGAGCAGTGGAGCTGTGATCTCTGGACTGACATTCGTGGTCCAGAACTAATTATCCAACACCAGTACTCGAGCTCGCTAAGGCTCTGGCGGCTGATTGTAAACCCTCAGTGATGCTGCCGCGCAGTGTAAAGCCTCGCCAGGGCAGCAGAACCTGGGGGGCAGCACAGGAGCACAACCCCCTTCCTAAGACCCCTGGACCAGCTGGACCACCTGGACCAGCTAGTGTCTACAGGCTACTCGACTCGGAACGTGTGTTCACGCGCCTCACCGAGCCCGAAGCTGAAGCCTCCAGCCGGAGGATCAGACTCTGACTCTGACTCGAGTCCCGGCCACAGTCGCTCGGCCGAGGCAACTAGTCAACCTACCGCTCGAGCGACGCCACAGTCCGGTAAGCGGTTACAGGCGCTCCCTTCAGCAGTGCCTCACCAAGCCGGAGAAGCCCGCGGGTCCACGCTGCCATGGTCTCCTTATTATCTCAGGAAAACCATCCCTTCATCTTTCACACGCGCCGCTTTAGCGGTCGTCCCGAGATGTCATTCCTCGAGCTTCCGGTGTAACATTTGCGAAAGCCCCACAACAGCGTGCGGTGTCTACTCATAGTTCCGCTCAAACATGGGTTCCGCTCTTTAGATATATTTTTAAAGTTGTCCTCTAAACTCGAGGAAATAAACCGACTTTTACATTCATTTTGCTTCGTGATAGGAACCATGGAGCAAGTTAACTATATTTATTATTATTGTAAAAAAAGAACATTCAATAATATAATGGTATTTTCACTCAGTCACTTGGTCAGCATTATTATTATATCATATCTCTGCTATGGACAATAACAGCTTAACACCAAGTCACAGCAAAGAACAATAACACTGAGTCACTTAAGTCACTTTAAAATATATATTGTCTATATTTTGTGTATATTTAATATATTTCAATTAGTTTTTTTATATGTTACTGTGACTTATTTACTCTCTGTAGAGTGACTATCTGAGCCTCACCACAAGCATTTCATTGCATAAATGTCCTGACATGTAGAGCAAATGGCAAATAAACTTGAAAGTTGAAACTATCTATTCACCAAATTATTGTATGTGATTGTACTATGACCTAGCACCTCATAACTACGACTGTCATCATGACTCATGATTTCCTCATAATTATCTCATAATTATGATTTAGCATATCACAATAATGACTTATGATTTAGTATCTCATGAGTATGACTTACTTTCTTTTTCTTTCACTTTATTTTCTCATCATTATGAAATGGTAAATTATCATAATTATCAGAAACATTCTCATTATTAAGTAATTATTACGACATACTAAGTCATAATTATGTAAAACCTTGTACTAAATGGCCATATCTTTTTTTTTCCAATGGTAGAAATGGGATTCTACACATTAGCAACGTTTACTACAGTAGTTTTTTGCTTTGTGAGCCATTTCATAAGCACCATTTGTGCCTACATGGGGCAGTCGTGGGCTGGAGGTTAGGGAACTGGCCCTGTGACCGGAAGGTCGCTGGTTCGATCCCCAGGGCCAACAGTCCATGACTGAGGTGTCCTTGAGCAAGACACCTAACCCCCAACTGCTCCACAGGCACCGTGGATAGGGCTGCCCATTTTTACAGGTCTGTACAGGCAGCCACTCAAACACCATCTCAAATATTACTGTAAAAAAGTTCAGAAACCTCAAACCCTGGTCACACTCAAACATCATTACATATAATCATATTAATTTACTATAAAACATCCATTTTTATCAATTTAATTTGATCCATTTGATCAATTTAAGCTCTGCATAACTTACCCATGTTGCACATGATGAAGAGTGACATTATTTAAGACTTCAGAAAAGCTAAGACTGGTAGTGTCTGCTCTTGTTCACCAATGATAACGTGTTCTTTGCCACCACACTGAGCAAAAGATTAGCTAGCTAAGAAACTTATTTTTATAAATCTAATGAACTGAGCAGAAAACATTGATTAAAAAAAACAGTTCTATGAGAACAAATGCAAAAAGGTTAAAACAGTAAGCTGTGATTTTATGTATGCCAGTGTGTTCATTTAACCTTTGCAATCCAGTAAATATCATCCAATACCTGGTTCTTTCGGTGATTAATGGGTGTCCAGCTGTGTCAGTATCTATAAAAGGGGCCCAGTGAAGACTTAAGGGTGCCTGATAGCTGTAGGCTCCCCTTCGCTATGGGCTCCAGTGCAATTGCCACTCCCCACCCCAGTAGTTACACCATGATATAGTTCAAATGAATGTTTTAAACTGGTGTATAAGAGGTTTGCACAGGACTGTGTCTGCTAACTTGATCATCTTACACTAATGAGGTCACAATATAGTCCAATTACATGCAATACAGAGTACAGAGCAGTAAAAGTTCTGTGCTGCATAGATGTGGATGGTGCTTGCACTGTGCAGAACTGCTGATCTTCATGTTGTACTTTCTATATGCGTGGACTTAATCCTTCGTTTGTATATTTGTATACGGGAGTTATTTCTATCCAAAAGTGCATCGCTGCATGGCCAGGTTTACTGTTACATCAGTTACTTCTAAGCTTTAATTCCAGTAGGACCAGTGATGCCAGGTCAGTCCACTCAGTACTGGTAGATTTGCTCATATTCAACACCTTCACCTGCAAAGTCTTTTCAAGAATATGAGTGGTGAGGCTGATAAACACTCAAATGAGCTATGGTCTATGAATGGAATGTACATGCTTTTTAATGCTTTGCGGATCTCTCCAAGTACATTGCTGTGCCCTTGCTGCCTCAAGAAATATTCATTTATGATAATCTATGTACCTTAGAGTATCACGCTGAGCTGAAATGATAGGTCATAGTCGAGGTCATGATTTATTTTGTAAAGGATGTCTGCTGTTTAACAGGAGGGTCTGAACACTGGAGCTCTTTGATTGAATAGCTAATAACAATGAAAGATATACACTCACCGGCCACTTTATTAGGTTCAATTGCTTGTTAACACAAATAGCTAATCAGCCGATCACACGGCCACAACTCAATGCATTCAGGCATGTAGAGGTGGTCAAGACAACTTGCTGAAATGCAGACCGAGCATCAGAACAGGGAAGAAAGGGGATTTAAGGGGCTTTGAACGTGGCGTGGTTGTTGGTGCCAGACGGGCTGGTCTGAGTATTTCAGAAACTGCTGATCTACTGGGATTTTCACACACAACCATCTCTAGGGTTTACAGAGAACGGTCCGAAAAAGAGGAAACATCCAGTGAGCGGCAGTTGTGTGGATGAAAATGCCTTGTTGATGTGAGAGGTCAGAGGAGAATGGGCAGACTGGTTCCAGATGATAGAAAGGCAGCAGGAACTCAAATAACCTAGGTGTACCTAATAAAGTGGCCAGTGAGTGTATGTTCTTTGCACATTACAGATAACCTGTCTTGACACAGTTTACCCGAATGACCAAATGATTCATGCGTGAGGAGTCCTCTCTAAATGCATTAGTGTGGACAGTACTGAGAAAACCATTCTAAAAAGCAAATACAACTCACTGTCCAAGGCCACTGCTGTGCCAGAGCAGCAGCTGAAGTGTGATTGTTTTTTGTGCACATTTTTATTGCTTTTATATGCTGGAACAGGACTCTTGTAGTAAGCCTCTTACATTAGAAATTGTACTCGTGCTCTGACGGCTTTCAGGACTCAATCATGCATGCAGCACTGTCTTCTTCACTCCAGTAAACACTTCCCTGGTGAAATGTGTGTGTGTGTTACATGAGGAGCGACTTAATCCAGTTCACCTTGCATCCCCATAATTGGTAAAACCCAGAGAGCAATTTTACAGAGCGGAGAAAATCATCAAGTGATGTGTTTTGACCTCCTGATATTGGTTTCTGTGTTGGGGGTTTCCTCACTGGGCAAATATATTTTACAACATGCATGAATTATGAAATATACATGAAAAACATGATGATGTTTTATATATATATATATATATATATATATATATATATATATATATATATATATATTCACATTCAATGATTTTTCTTATTAAAACTGGCAAATTCTTTGAAATATAATTGCATTTTGTAGTCATATGGCAACAGCATGTGGCAATGGAACAGTCTGTAACTATGAGAATACAATGAGAATAGGTAATATACCGCCCACTGCCCCTGGACACAGGCACATTCACCATTCTGGCAAGAAAATGCATAAATGTTTTAAGAATGTGTCCATATCAGTGTTACATGCTGTTTCCATCTGGCAACAATGATATCTAAACATTTTCTGTGATGTTGTGGCAGCTGCCACTTGTGTTCCCAGAAGGGGCTCTAGGGGTGTGGTATGCAGAGCGTTTGTTGTGTTGGGCTGTGTGGTAGTTACTGTGGGGTTGTGTCAACCATAAAGTGAAATTGTATGGCTAGAAGTTGACTATGCCTGCCATCCCTGGCTGTGTTATGTGCCTATTCTGCCGGGGTTAATAAAGAACACTTCTAGCAGCAGAACTCATGGCCTCTCCTGTGTATTCATTTTCACCAAGACAGTAATGTCTAAAGTGGGTTATCTTATGAAATCTACATTGCAGCCCTGAGATGCACTGGTGGGCTGTCCATGGTGTATCCTGTTTTCTGCCCAATAATCACTGGAATAGGTGCCAGCTCCCGCCACCCAAGAGGATAAGTGACTCAGAAAATGTGTGTGTGTGTGTGTGCCTTATTGCATCTTCCACAGATTGTTTAATTTACTTTCCTGAAATTGTTCTGTATAAAACAGAACTATACATACTTTAAGAGGGCTTCATTGACCTGAAAAAAAAGGATTTTACACATAAACTCCTTTTCTCAAAGAACAAAAAACATTTGCATTAGAGCATATTGGATTTAAGCAAAAAATTAATAAAGAAAATTCTTGTTTCCATAAGGCAACACCATATAGTAAAGTGTTAAACATACACTATATTGCCATATTCACTCACCCATCCAAATCACTGAATTCAGGTGTTCCAGTCACTTCCATGGCCACAGGTGTATAAAGCCAAGCCCCTAGGCCTGCAGACTGCTTCTACAGACATTAGTGAAAGAATGGGTCGCTCTCAGGAGCTCAGTGAATTCCAGCGTGGTGCCGTGATCGGACGCCACCTGTGCAACAAGTCCAGTCGGGAAATTTCCTCACTACTAAGTATTCCACAGTCCACTGTCAGTGGGATTATAACAAAGTGGAAGCGATTGGGAACGACAGCAACTCAGCCACGAAGTGGTCAGCCACGTAAAATGACAGAGCAGGTCAGCAGATGCTGAGGGGCATAGTGCGCAGAGGTCACCGACTTTCTGCAGAGTCAATCACTACAGACCTCCAAACTTCATGTGGCCTTCAGATCAGCTCAAGAACAGCGTAAAGAGCTTCATGGAATGGGTTTCCATGGCCGAGCAGCTGCATCCAAGCCTTACATCACCAAGCACAATGCAAAGCGTGGAATGCAGTGGTGTAAAGCGCCGCCACTGGACTCTAGAGCAGTGGAGACGTGTTCTCTGGAGTGATGAATCACGCTTCTCCATCTGGCAATCTGATGGACGAGTCTGGGTTTGGTGGTTGCCAGGAGACGGTACTTGTCTGACTGCATTGTGCCAAGTGTAAAGTTTGTGGAGAGGCAATTATGATGTGGGGCTCTTTTTCATGTGTTGGGCTCGGCCCTCTTGATGATTAATGCTCCCAACTTTGTGGGAACAGTTTGGGGACGTCCTCTTCCTGTTCCAACATGACTGCACACCAGTGCACAAAGCAAGGTCTATAAAGACGGATGAGCCAGTTTGGTGTGGAAGAACTTGACTGGCCTGCACAGAGTCCTGACCTCAACCTCATAGAACACCTTTGGGATAAATCAGAGCGGAGACTGTGAGCCAGGCCTTCTCGTCCAACATCAGTGTTTGACCTCACAAATGCTCTTCTGGAAGAATGGTCAAAAATTCCCATAAACACTCCTAACCCTTGTGGAAAGCCTTCCCAGAAGAGTTGAAGCTTCCTATTAATCTTCCTATTAATGTTCGGGAATCAGACACAGCCTCAGTCTTTAAGTCTAGGCTAAAAGCTTATTTGTACAGTCAAGCATTTGGTAATTAGTCTTCCCTGTCAGGTCTAGACCTGCTGGAGTCTCTACTGCTCTGTTTTACTGTAATCTGTGGTCAGCCACTCTTTACAGAACTGACTCTGTGTTTTTTTCTTTCCTTTCTTTGCCGAGCTGATCAGCTGCCCATCCTGTGCGTCTGCCCATCCTGTGCGCTCTTCTGCCTTGATTGGTGCCACTGCTCATCAGCCTTCTGGACCGGCCTGACCACCACTGAACTTCTTGCTTTACAGCGCTGTGCAGTCCTCACCCTCAGATCTTCTCTTTTCCCACTTTACTATAAAACTTCATACTAATAATGTTTGCTATCTGGTGTCGACCAGAGGAGGGTGGGTTCCCCTTCTGAGTCTTGGTTCCTCTCAAGGTTTCTTCCTCTTTTAGGGAGTTTTTCCTTGCCACCGTCAACGCTGGCGACGCTCATGGGGGCTCGAACCCGGATTTTCTTTCTTCTTTTCTCTTCTCTCTGTAATACTGATTGTTTTGTAAAGCTGCTTTGTGACAACACCTGTTGTAAAAAGCACTATATAAATAAATTTTGCTTGCTTGCTTGCTTGAAGCTGTTGTAGCTGCAAAGGGTGGGCTGACATCATATTAAACCCTATGGATTAAGAATGGGATCTCACTCAAGTTCATATGCGTGTGAAGCCAGACGAGTGAATACTTTTGGAAATATATTGCAGTTGAACCAAGACCAAGAGAACATTATGCAGAGGTTTGTTCCAAAGTATATTTCTTTGGCACTTGTTTTACATTTAATAATTCTACCAACAGGTAGAACATCTCACGTTTTAAAAGCTAAAAGAAAAAAGACACATCGTTTGGACGGACACCCATGAGTATATTAGCAAGGAACCAACATTATTAGGTCTGATTATGACTAATAAATGAGCCAAAACAGAGTTTAAATTTAAAATACCTTTTAATATGCTAAACACTTTACTGCACCTCAGGAAGAAATACACAGTTCACAACATCACACAGTGTGAGTGTACACTATTTCAGGTGATATTTGTTACAGGATTAGATTAGATTAGTTCTTTTTTCACGTCTGTTGTCAGATCCGCGATTTTTTGCTGACATCGCCCAGAAGGAAAACCCTTCAGTTGAGCTAAAATCTTACTTAAGACAAAAAGTTTTTCTCAAAAACATCCCAAATACTGGCTCCATTAGTATGTTTGTTGTGTTCCACTTTACATATGTTGAAATTATTGTATGCATAACATTAATCTATTCCAAAATAGAACACGTGCACATCGGCACAGGTCAAATTATGTCCCAACTGATTATTAGCAATACTGTACGAATCATTTTCATACTCTGTTACCTTTTATGACTTTGCATTGTTTTGTATAAACAGTATATATTCAGTATATGTTGGAATGCAAAAATTTCCCAGTAAAATTCCATGTTTTGTCAATTGTTGAAAATATGTTAATGCATCTTTTATAGGGAACAAGCTAGCATTTTTCTGCCAATTTTGCTGCAGAATGTTTTTTTGTTTTTCTTTTTTTTACTAAAACCTTTGCGTATGACTGCGTTTGTTCACTGTTTGCATTCTCTATTGTCCCTTTATGTAAGCACTACCTAAAGACGATGTTAGCAGGTTTTGAGATGTTGTGTATATTTCTAATTCAGTCTCAGAAATTCTAGTCCCCTGATTTAAAAAAAAAACCCACTGGGATGAAGAGAATCCACAAGTGAGCATGAAGGGCTCTGAAGACTATTCTGCTGGAGAAATGCACTCACATCCGCTAGTGTGTAATCTCCCCAAACATCATAGGAGAAAGCCTCAGAGCTGCTATACTGACAAAAGTAAAGAGCATAAAGGACAGTATTTAGGGGTGCCAATTATTCTGCCACTCGGCTTTGTTCTCAATTCTAATGGCTAGTTGTTCGTTATGGATATTTAGGTTTCCTCAAGAGCCACTTAAAGGTTCAATCCGGCATAAAGCAGGACAGTTTTATGGGAAAACCATTGGTTGTACCTACTTATATCTATAATAAATGCAATCTCTTTCTCTCACTCTCTCTCTCTCTCTTTCTCTCTCTCTCTCTCTCTCTCTCTCTCTCTCTCTCTCTCTCTCTCTCTCTTTCTCTCACTCTCTCTCTCTCTCTCTTTCTCTCACTCTCTCTCTCTCTCTCTCTCTCTCTCTCTCTCACTCTCTCTCTCTCTCTCTCTCTCTTTCTCTCACTCTCTCTCTCTCTCTCTCTCTCTCTCTATCACTCTCTTTCTCTCTCTCTCTCTCTCTCTTTCTCTCACTCTCTCTCTCTCTCTCTCTCTTTCTCTCACTCTCTATCACTCTCTCACTCTCCCTCTCTCTCTTTCTCTCTCTCTCTCTCTCTCTCTCTCTCTCTCTCTCTCTCTCTCTTTCACTCTCTCTCTCTCTCTCTCTCTCTGAGGATTTCCTCAGGCATTGCCCTGGTGATCTGAGTGTTTAATTATACATGACTTCAGAGTTAATTGAAAGGCTGTGTGAGTGTGTGAGTGTGTACACATGTGTGGAGTTCAAAGGCTTCCCTGCTTCACCAAGACTTGATTGTGTTCACTGGATGAATTTGGTCAGACCATCATTCACTATGAATTTGGTCAGCATCTTTGGATCTTATAAAAACAATTCACAGATGCTTACTGTCCATAAATGCTGATGGCAAAATGGCAAAACTGATGAGAGCTGTTTTTGCAAATATTCTTCATAGTAGCATTTTGTAAATAATAAAGCTATAAGTAGAGCAGTGTGTGTGTGTGTGTGTGTGTGTGTGTGTGTGAGAGAGAGAGAGAGAGAGAGAGAGAGAGAGAGAGAGAGAGAGAGAGAGAGAGAGAGCAGACCTGCAGAGTAAGCAATACTAAGCAAGGGCGCTCAGTGTAAGCAACCATACAAAATAATGCAACATAATCTCTTTGTACCGCAAACTGCACATTCAAATGAAACAGTATGTCAAGGAGACACAGAGAAAACCTTTGCTTATTCTTTATTGTCAACATGCAATGTACAGATCAGATCTCTGCAGTGAGCAGACACACACACACACACACACACACACACACACACACACACACACACACACACACACACACACACACACACACACACTCAGTCACACAGTCATTTGTATACATACATACATACATACATACATACATACATATAAACGATAGAGAGAAGAACAGCGAAGAAAAGAGTAAAGAACAGTAAAGAGAGAAGAGTGAAGAGGAAAGAACAGTAAAAAGGAGAAGAAAGAGTGAAGAGTAAAGAACAGTAAAAAGAGAAGAAAGAGTGAAGAATAAAGAACAGTAAAAAGAGAAGAAAGAGTGAAGAGTAAAGAACAGTAAAAAGAGAAGAAAGAGTGAAGGGTAAAGAACAGTAAAAACAGAAGAGTGAAGAGTAAAGAAGAGTAAAAAGAGAAGAAAGAGTGAAGAGTAAAGAACAGTAAAAAGGAGAAGAAAGAGTGAAGAGTAAAGAACAGTAAAAAGAGAAGAAAGAGTGAAGAGTAAAGAACAGTAAAAAGAGAAGAAAGAGTGAAGGGTAAAGAACAGTAAAAAGAGAAGAAAGAGTGAAGGGTAAAGAACAGTAAAAAGAGAAGAAAGAGTGAAGAGCAAAGAACAGTAAAAAGAGAAGAAAGAGTGAAGGGTAAAGAACAGTAAAAACAGAAGAGTGAAGAGTAAAGAAGAGTAAAAAGAGAAGAAAGAGTGAAGAGTAAAGAACAGTAAAAAGGAGAAGAAAGAGTGAAGAGTAAAGAACAGTAAAAAGGAGAAGAAAGAGTGAAGAGTAAAGAACAGTAAAAACAGAAGAGTGAAGAGTAAAGAACAGTAAAAAGGAGAAGAAAGAGTGAAGGGTAAAGAACAGTAAAAACAGAAGAGTGAAGAGTAAAGAACAGTAAAAAGGAGAAGAAAGAGTGAAGGGTAAAGAACAGTAAAGAGAGAAGAGTGAAGAGGAAAGAACAGTAAAAAGAGAAGAAAGAGTGAAGAGAACTGTGAATAGAGAAGAGGCCAATAGAGGACAGAAGAAGAAGACAGAAGAGAAGAGCATCTAATGCTGTAACGCAGTAACAGCTACTCACTCCAAATATCTGAAGGAACTTGCAGATTAAGAAGTTTTTAAGAAATTTAGCAAAAAAGTTCAACAAACCTGTAGAAAAGAACAGAAAGGTCTAGAACGTCTATGCACAGAGTTCTGTCCATTCACCATGCTTTCATGTAAATATTCATTGGATAGCTTATATTTAGCTCTACATACTGTACACATAGTCAGTTTAATATTATATATCAGGCCTTAAAGATCACACATGCAGAAATTAAAACTAATCCAGTAAATGAACAAATAATCAAACGGTAGCACTTTAAACAGGGAACAACAATGGTGCTGACGGTCTGCTCATAGGAAAGCACTGTTCACCATCAAGTAATGGAGTATCATGCTCCTCTGGACTACATAGCCCTTCAACAACTGACTCTCTAAAGAAAACTTCATCTACACTAAGACTTGTTCTGCCTTGTTCACTGTGAATGAAAGCTTTTATTGTTGCTCCATAGTTACTGTACAGCAAGACGGATGTGGTCCATTTTAGCATAAATAAATAAATAAACAAATTACTCAGTGAACGAATGAAAGGAAAAAAAAGCCAGAGCATACTTATCCAACACTTTCCAACATACTGCACCATCCTAATATTGACTTTACACTGAACTTACAAGCCAAACTGACAAATCAGCCAGTGCTCAGAAATGTATAGTCTGATTAAATTCAATGAAATTTCAGATTCCATGTGAGCTGTTTACAGGTACCATGCCTATGATAAAAATACCCAACTTTATACATTAAACGCAGGGGTGGAAATGGCCAGATTTTACAGGGGGAACCCAATATCTAGCTCTGTGAATGTTCACTTGGTTTAGATGATGTATGAAATTAAACTAACAGCATGAAAAAACAAGGCAGAGACCACAAAGGGTTGGCAAAATGTCTATTGCTTGTCAAAAACAACAAAAAAACAACAGCAACAACAAAAAAATCTCACTATTTCAACCATAATACTAAATATCTAGCCTGTAAAAAATGTACAGTGTCCAGTTACTTTCACCTTAGATGACTTGATATCATAGACTAGTAAAGAATGGCTGACGTAGCAGTCTAGTCAGGTCAATATCAGCCACTACGTGTCATTGCTCTACTCGAGTGGAGCAATTCTAATTTGAACTCAAATTACTTTTCATCCGATTGTGGAGTTTCTTGGCTAGTTTTATGTTACATATGCAATGCATGTGTTACCATGGAAACTGCAACAGAGAATTGACTAAAACAACTATACATAGTTTCCCAGTGAATTAGCTGGAGTGCAGATCCGTTCCAGCTTTTACCGTTTGACTTTTAACGGGGTTAGCATGTGTTCTGGCCCATTTCCACCCATGGCTACATGTAATCCAAACTAATCTCTGTGCATGTGTGAAGTGACCATTTGATGCCAGCTGTTACCATAAACCAAGAAGCGTATAAGTCAGTTGGCAGGTTCAGCATGTTTCCAAACTTTTGTTTCTTGTTTAATTTTATTTTTAAATATGCAAGTTTTAACAAATCCTATGCAGCCTACACTTTTTTGACACATGTTCACCCGATTAAATTTTCTCCAAAGATCAGCAGAACCCACAACTCTCATTTGATCAAACACTTGCTAGATCTGTTATGAACCTTTTGCACATTCAATCAATCATTTACTTATTTATTTGTTGATTTTTACACAATTTTCTCCCTAATTCCAAACATTTGGCACATGGTTCATCCAAGACACATGACGCAGCAATAGCTTTTTTAAACTGGTACTAATGCAATGTCATAGAACAGCTCAGCACATTTGTAGAAGAACATCAACTGCCAATTCTATTACTTCAGCGAACAGATGGCTGACAGCCACAGACAACCATCCTATGGCCCCTGACAAGAAGGCTGCCTCAGATCTTTGATATGCTATATGGACAAATCGGGACACCTACACATTATACTTAAAGGAGCTTTAATGACATCCCATAGGCATTAATATGAAGTTGGTCCCCCGTTGCAGCTATAACAGCTTCCGCTCTTCTGGGAAGGTTTTCTGCAAGATTTTGGAGTTTGTCTCCTTTTGCCCTTTCATCCTGAAGAGTGTTTGTGAGGTCCAACACTGATGTTGAGAGAGTGCCTGGCTCACAATCTCTGTTTTAGTTAATCACAAGGGTGCTCAATGGGGGTAAGGTCAGGGCTCTATGTGTGTCAGTCAATTTCTTCCACACCAAATTCATCCAATGATGTCTTTACAGAGCTGCTTCGTGCACTAGGGCACAGTCAGGCTGGAACAGAAAAGGGCCTTCCCCAAACTGTTCACACAAATTTAGAAGCATAACATCAACGTCTTGGTCTGCTGAAGCATTAAGATTTCCCTTCAATGGAACTAAGGGGCCTAGACCAACCCCTGAAAAACAACCTCATAGCATTATCCCTCCTCCACCAAACTTTACAGTTGGCACAGGACAGTCAGGCAGGTTACATTCTCCTGGCATTCACCAAAACAGACCCGTCTGTCAGACTCCAAGATAGAAAAGCTTGATTCGTAGAATATGTTTTAGTCGAGTGGTGGTGTGCTTTATACCATCTATCCAATGCTTGGCATCACGCTCGGTGATGTAAGGCTTGCTTGCAGCTTCTCAGCCATGGAAACCCATGCCATGAAGCTCCCAGCACACAGCTTTCGTGCTGATATTAATGTCAGAGGAGGTTTAGAGTCAGCAGAGCATTGGCGACTTTTATGCACTATGCTCCTCAACACTCAGCGACCCTGGTCTTAACTTTACGTGGTCTGACACTTCAAGGCTGAGTTGCCATGATTCCTAAATGCTTCCCTTTCAGTAATACCACTGATTAAGTGTGTGTCCCATTACTTTTGACCATATAGTGTACCTCAAATATGCTTTGAGAGCATCGAATGCTGTTAAGACAACCCTGCATTTTTTTTAAGGTGGTGGATAACAGAAGTGCAGCAAGGAGCCCAGCAAGTTTCATTGTTCTGTGGTATTTTATTTGTTTTATGGCAGATTTTGAAGCCTCAGGCTAACAAACTTGTTGGTTAAGAATTATTTGGACTATGGATGGATTTTTGCACTTGCATATCCTAGTTTAGGTGTTTCTATGAAGGTTTTTATTGTGATTGCTATATTAGTCAGATAATTAGAGTATTATAAGGCTGCTTGTAAACACACCCCACCTGTGAATGGGGGGAGAACATTCTAGAGTTTCTCAAGTATCACATACAGGTACAGCACACCAACTCAACATCTGGGTTTGCTGGTGTTTGTTGGAGAATGCTGGGGCAGTGTGCTCTGGTCTAAAGAAAAAAAAAAACAATAACATATAATACATAAACAACTTCAATTCCAAAAACTTATTTTAGAATGACAAGTTCTAAAATACTCAGAAACATTCTATACAATGATTTTGAAAATCACCAGCAGGTGTTACTCGTCTGCAAGCCTGCAGTTGGTTGTGCTTTTGGTTCAAGGACTGAAAGCTCTGGAAGACTCAAAGTCTGACAGACATTTGGGCTTTATGCCTTTATTGTTGTAGTAATCCACCACCTGATTGGGCACCTCAGCCAGAACACTCTTCGCCAACGCTGCAGGAGATGCCTGAGGTTGAGAGAGGGAGAGAGAGAACAAGAGTGAGAGAGAAAGAGGGAGAGAGGATGCAGGGTCAAGAGAAATACTTTGATCATTTAAATATAAATTTCAAATTTACTGTCTAAATGTTCTACATGCTTGTTCTTGTTATTTCATTGATGGTTTGACAATATTCTCTATTATTGTATAAGCATATCTGGATATGGCAACACCAATAAAGCTTAATGAATTGAACTGAACTAAACTGAGAGTCATAGAGAATGAGAGACAGGCAGAAAATGAAAGAGAGAGAGAGAGAGAGAGAGAGAGAGAGAGAGAGAGAGAGAGAGAGAGAGAGAGAGAGAGAGAGAGAGAGAATGAAAGAGCGACAAAGATGGAAAGAAGTCAGAAACAAAGTTGCAAACAAAAAGGGAGAGATAGAAAGAGACAGAGAAAAGAAGAGAAACAGTAAGACAGATGGAAAGAAAAAGACAGAGAGAGACAGACTGATGGAGAGAGGTAGAGAGACAGAGAAAAACAGGCAGACAGATAGAGAAACGGACAGAAAGATAAAGAGACTGAGAGGGACACACAGAGAAATACACACCCACATAGGGAGAGGAAAAAGAGTGAGACAGAGAAAAGGATAGTGGAACACGGAATGAGAAAAAGAGAGTGAGACAGCGAGAAAGAGAAAGATTGTCAGGGCAGAAGGAGAAATGAAATCTAACACTCCACATTGTTCTGGAGGTGAAGTGGTATAGGTGTCACTCTCATTTCTCTTCGTCCACAGAACAGCTAGAGCGAGACATGAGACGCAGCAGGACGGCACTAAAAATAAACACACACATGATGGGCAGTGTGTGTGCTTGCCTCACACTTACGCTTACACACACACACACACACACGCCCACACACACACACACACACACGCTTCAGAACTCAGCAGTGTGATATTTATACATTGTGTGATTCTGCAGAAGTTGACCTGAAGTAGCCGGTTTCATTTCACAGTGGCACTCCGCTACATAATAAAATGCCACAATCCCACCGCTCCTGATTTTCAGTGACCCTGGAGTCTAATAGACCCTCTCAAAGTCAGGGATAAATTCAAAACTTGGAACAGAACAAAACAAAAAGCACAAGAGCACAGATAAAGATGACTGTAGCAAATTACAGTGTGCAGTTTATTTAGCGAACAGCGGCTGCTGACCGCTTCAGAGGAACAGTGGGTTTATACGGCCTGTCTGAGTGTGTTTGTGTTCAGAAACTGCCACTATTTGGTTGTTCTGGTTCTAATGACATGCCAAATTCAATTACACACACCACAGCTTCCTCTGATATACAGCAGCACTACTGATGGGAGAGAGAAGCGGGCTCATCCAAGCTTTCCAGTAGACGCTACTTCCTGTGTATGATGGCTCATGTAATTAATTACTACAAGAGCGTATCAGCACAGAGGCACAAAATCCATGAGCAGAATCAGCAATAAACAGCACTCATTCAATCATTGTTCATACACTTAGAGCTGTTCTTGGGCACTTACACCAAACATACAGACATGAATGCTAGGTATATTGCAAAGCTTGCTTCAGGGTATCTACACTCTGTCCAAAAGCCCACACACCTCCTCTACTTAGAGAAATTATTAGTGTTCAAGGCATTCAATAGTGCACATACAGTTTATATAATATTCATAGAAGAGCATGGGGCGCGCTGAAGCAGCCACACATGAGTCTAAGGTCTTCATGCTCAATGCCAAGTGTCAGCTAGAGCTGACAGCATGGAACAGTGGAACTGTGTTGGGATGAGAGTGGCGTTTGTGATCCGGAACTAATTATCCAACATCAGTACCTGACCTCACTAATGCTCTGGTGGTTGAATGCAATCAAATCCTTACAACAAAGCTCCAGTATCTAGTCTAAAGCCCTCCTAGAATAGTAAAGGCTGCTAATGCAACAAAGGAGGACAAACTCACTATTAATACCCATGATTTCAAAGTCAAAGCTCTTTCATGTGCACAAAAAGTGACAAAATGTCTTACCAGCATGTTCTGCACTACAGACTTCAGCCATAGAGTACACAGGTATTTTGCTCTTTAGTGAGTGATTCGACAGAGGATAGGCACTGTGCTCTTCAGCACTCAGCATTCCCACCCTCTGAGTTTGCATGGTCTACCGCTTCATGGCTAAGCTATTGTTGCTTCTAGATGCTTCCATTTCAAAATAACAGCACTTACAACTGACTGGGGCAGATCTAGCAGGACAGAAATTTCACAAACTGGCTAGTGGCCAAGGTGGCATGTTTAAGACAGCGCCATGTTTAAAGGCACAGAGCTGTTCAGTACGACCCTTTCTGCTGCCAGTATTTGCCTATTGAGACTGCAAGGCTATATGCTTAATTTTATCTACCTGTTAGCAAAGGGTGTGGCTGAAACACCTAAAGTCAATAATTAGTGGGGGTGTTCCAATACTTTTGTCCATATAGTGAGTGAGGCAGTGCTGCAGAATGCTGAAGCATGTAAAAATGGTCTGTCCTCTGTTGCATCACTCATTACAGTTTCAAACTGTCTCTGGAAGCAACATCAGCACAAGAAGTGTGCATGGCCAGCTTCATGAAATGGGTTTCCATGGACGAGCAGTCGCACACAAGCTTAAGATCACTGTGCGCAATGTCAAGCAGTGGCTGGATTGGTGTAAAGCACAAGGCTTTAGGACTCATAGCAATGAAGCTCCATATCACTGCACACAGTTTTGGAACGGCATATCCAAGAAGGTCGTGTGATGGTCAAGTGTCCACATGCTTTTGGCCATATAGTGTATTTGGAGTATATGTGCAAATTTACCTTAACAGGTTTTTCACAGTGACCTCAGTGATGAAACCGAGAGAAAAAGACGGTCTTGAGCTCAGATACTGCTAGAAACAGAGAGTCACTGTAGAAACCCAGAGAAAAAGACGGTCCTGAGCTCAGATACTGCTAGAAACAGAGAGTCACTGTAGAAACCCAGAGAAAAAGACGGTCCTGAGCTCAGATACTGCTAGAAACAGAGAGTCACTGTAGAAACCCAGAGAAAAAGACGGTCCTGAGCTCAGATACTGCTAGAAACAGAGAGTCACTGTAGAAACCCAGAGAAAAAGACGGTCCTGAGCTCAGATACTGCTAGAAACAGAGAGTCACTGTAGAAACCGAGAGAAAAAGACGGTCCTGAGCTCAGATACTGCTAGAAACAGAGAGTCACTGTAGAAACCCAGAGAAAAAGACGGTCCTGAGCTCAGATACTGCTAGAAACAGAGAGTCACTGTAGAAACCGAGAGAAAAAGACGGTCCTGAGCTCAGATACTGCTAGAAACAGAGAGTGACTGTAGAAACCGAGAGAAAAAGACGGTCCTGAGCTCAGATACTGCTAGAAACAGAGAGTCACTGTAGAAACCGAGAGAAAAAGACGGTCCTGAGCTCAGATACTGCTAGAAACAGAGAGTCACTGTAGAAACCCAGAGAAAAAGACGGTCCTGAGCTCAGATACTGCTAGAAACAGAGAGTCACTGTAGAAACCGAGAGAAAAAGACGGTCCTGAGCTCAGATACTGCTAGAAACAGAGAGTGACTGTAGAAACCGAGAGAAAAAGACGGTCCTGAGCTCAGATACTGCTAGAAACAGAGAGTCACTGTAGAAACCGAGAGAAAAAGACGGTCCTGAGCTCAGATACTGCTAGAAACAGAGAGTCACTGTAGAAACCGAGAGAAAAAGACAGTCCTGAGCTCAGATACAGCTAGAAACAGAGAGTCACTGTAGAAACCCAGAGAAAAAGACGGTCCTGAGCTCAGATACTGCTAGAAACAGAGAGTCACTGTAGAAACCCAGAGAAAAAGACGGTCCTGAGCTCAGATACTGCTAGAAACAGAGAGTCACTGTAGAAACCCAGAGAAAAAGACGGTCCTGAGCTCAGATACTGCTAGAAACAGAGAGTCACTGTAGAAACCCAGAGAAAAAGACGGTCCTGAGCTCAGATACTGCTAGAAACAGAGAGTCACTGTAGAAACTGAGAGAAAAAGACGGTCCTGAGCTCAGATACTGCTAGAAACAGAGAGTCACTGTAGAAACCCAGAGAAAAAGACGGTCCTGAGCTCAGATACTGCTGGAAACAGAGAGTCACTGTAGAAACCCAGAGAAAAAGACGGTCCTGAGCTCAGATACTGCTAGAAACAGAGAGTTACTGTAGAAACCCAGAGAAAAAGACGGTCCTGAGCTCAGATACTGCTAGAAACAGAGAGTCACTGTAGAAACTGAGAGAAAAAGACGGTCCTTAGCTCAGATACTGGTAGAAACAGAGAGTCACTGTAGAAACCCAGAGAAAAAGACGGTCCTGAGCTCAGATACCGCTAGAAACAGAGAGTCACTGTAGAAACCGAGAGAAAAAGACGGTCCTGAGCTCAGATACTGCTAGAAACAGAGAGTCACTGTAAAAACCGAGAGAAAAAGACGGTCCTGAGCTCAGATACTGTTAGAAACAGAGAGTCACTGTAGAAACCCAGAGAAAGGAACAGAGTTGAACATAGAACTCTGTGCTGTACAATACAATAAAGTAAACTACAAAACACAGTGCAATACAATAAAATATAAAGAATATAAAGAACCCTGTTGTACATAGAACAATGAACACTCAAATAAACCTGCATGCAAGAAGCATGAAATGGTTCTTTAGAATGATCAAGAATGTGCTATAGATCTATGTAGAGGACAAGAACCCCTTTGAGTGCTATAAAGAACCCCTTTTCAAAACACTTCTTTATAGCACCATCTACAGCATATTCTTTATCAATCTAAAGAACCATTTCATACTGCAAAGAACCTTCAATCATGCAAATGGTTCTTTGGGTGGGCATGGTTCTATTTAGAATCATTTTCTTTATTAAAGAAAATGAAGAACCATCTTTTTAAGACTGCACCAAAAAGGATTCTGCCATTGTTACAAGTTTGACATCATCATAATAGAAGAACCCTTCTTGGTGCTATATAGAACCCTTTTCAAAGTGATTCTATATAGAACCGGATACAACACATTCTCCATCAATCTGAAGAATGATTTCACGATGCAAAGAACCCTTTAACCATGCAAAGAGTCCTTGGAGTGTTCATACTTCTATATAGAACCATTTTCTTTACTAAAGAACCCTTGAAGAGCAATGTTTTTAAGAGCATAGAGTGTTTTGTGCTGTCAGTCCGTTCCTTTGTTTCCTTTTTCATCTCTTGTGCAATATTATAAGTTATTGTTTTTATGGTATATCGTCACATTTCTGAGGTGTATTCATGGGTGTCGTCAGAACTTCTAGAACACAGAGCTGTAGTACTTGATTCCAGTCTCGGTCTCCAGTCTCTTCCTCAAAATTTTTCTGGATTGGACAGCATTTGAGACTGGGCCCATTATTTTTGGATGATTTGATTTTTTGGTTATGTTTTGCTTTGCATATAAAAAAGACATCCTTTACATTCTGCCATGTTTGTATCAATCTGCTGACAACAAGAAATATGTAAAATAGCCAGGGATGTGGACTCGAGCCTGTCAATACACAATGTAAACTGAATGCTAATGTAATTCATTACATAACGTTTTGTTAGCCGACCTTTTTTCCACCTGTACTGGGGAAATGGTTGTCAGTTTGTTTGTGGTTAAAAACGAGCTAAAATCACACAGCGTATGCTAGGGCAGAATGTTTATACCACCACCCCATCAGCAACACTTCTCTGTGACCCGCGGATCCCTCCTTCACTGCCAGCTCCAGTCATTCATTCATTGCAGTGTACATTAGGTTTACGTCACACAGTATCAGGTGGTACAGGACGCTGGTATTGGTGAATAGGAGCACAGATAAATGAGTGGTGTGAACGAAGCAGTTAAGTGATTCTACATTTGGAGAGGTTCTGGGTGTTGAGAGGGAAATGGAATCAAATCATCCAACGTTTCTCAATACACAATAAAGCTAACTTGATTTTTTTCTGTGAGAACAGAGTATTGCTAACTTAAAATTATGCATCTATGATGCCCCTTTCTGTCTTTGGGTGGCTGTGGCTTAACTGGGCATTTTACTCACACTCTCCTCTGAATAACACTTTTATACAACTTCACCAAACAATTGGAGAAGACCAATAAATTTGGATTGGAAGCAGTCAAAAGCAAACAAGGCTCTTTTAGACCCAGTCTCGACTCGATCTCGACTAGTCATAGTCTTGGATGTGTCTTGTACTCGGCAAAGGTGGTCTTGACCAAAACCTGCCTAGAAGTCTAACCTTTAACAACTGTATACATCATAAAAATCAATTTACATCTATTATAGAGAGAAATGACAACAACTAGTGTACAGTAACTGTACAGACTGCATAGTAATAAGTAGCTGACAGAATTTCAGTCTATTATATTTTTACCAACTGATTGATTTTTCCTCCCATTGCTTTGTAAATAATTTATTTTTTGCAAAAATTGAATTGAAAACAATCATGGCACAGTGTTGTGTTTACATGCAGCTCTACTGTTTTGCTGGTGTGTTCGGTCTCTTCCAACTTCACAAACCAAAAATGCATGCACGATCACACACTGAACGACACAATATCCAGGTGACTTATTTTGAAGTCTCCTTCAAGCTATGTTGTGCACTGTGCGTGAACTTCCCAGCAGTAAAAATCTTGCGTGACAGTTGCTGCTACAGCATTGGAATGGATGCTTAGCACAAACAAACGCTTCCCTAATGAAGATGAAGAGGCAGGCATGTTGTACATGAGCGCTTTCACACACTTTAATTGAAGAACATGTGGGGACACTAAAGCCTGGAAGCTTTGATGTTCTCAGCTCTCCGGTACAGGACTTGGCTGTGTGTGAGGAGACAGCTGAGAAAGAAATGCACTGACTTGGAGAGAGAATGGAGAGATGAAAAGAAAAAAGGACACCCTTAGAAGCATGCTCTCTATCTCTCTCTCTCTCTCTCTCTCTCTCTCTCTCTCTCTCTTCTGCTTTCTCTCTCTGTCTCACCTCTCCTTTCCTCTAAAGAAACTTAGATAGAGTAATTCTCCTGTGGACACTTCCAACCTCAGCCTATTCTATGAATCTTTTGTCTTTACTCCCCATAAGGGAATGCATAAGGGAATGGACGTCTCAATTGAACATTTGAGGCTTTTCCTCTTCTGCACTGCTTTTAGTTTCCGTTTGCATCAGCAGCAGCAGCAGCAGCATGGGTACCCCCTTGGGCCACATATTTCTGCACAATTACCAAACCCAAATCTGCTTGTGTTATAAAGTTAGCCAGGGTCGGCGTTCTAAACTCTGCCCTGCAGGTACTGGTGCATATTCACTGGGGAATTTGAAAGGATGATCAGCATCAGTGTGCAGCAGGGCTTATCAAAGCAGCTAGCCTAATAGTCAACTGTTTTATTTGTTTTAACATAAAGTTTCTCTATCAGGCTCAGGCTGCCCACTGGAAGCACCAGAAGGCTTCATGGTGGCCTGGCCTGTAAGCTGCCCCAAGTCCAGATCATCAAGTTATCAGCCCATGGGCACAAATGTTTGTTGGGCCCCTTCCTGGCTTCTTGTTTTTGAGTGGTCAGTGATTTTTCTTACAATATCATGACCGGCTACACAAGGGCTATGCTGCATCCCAACTGCAGTATGCTAACTGTGGTGGAGCACATTATTACTGTAAGTGCATATTTTTTCCAATCAAGACAAGACAATTAAACATTAAAACAACAACTAAAATGTACATAATAAAAACAGAAGAAAGCAACAAACTTAAAAACTCAAACCGTCAAGCAACCTAAGCCAAAGCATAGTGTGGAAAGGGGGGTGTGGAAAATGTTTTTTTTTCCCTTTTTACATCACTTCTGAAAGATTTATTCACTGAAGTAGACAGTTTGCAGATCACTACTGACACGGCTGTCATTTTATATGTGGTTTTAGAAATGAGCAACCTCTAATCTGTTTAAGTATTAGGTCTCGCTTTAACAGATCCCCCAGACTGATCTTCTGAATATCTGGCGTTTCGCAAAGTAACACCAGTTCAACTGCTAAAAATTCTGAAAGCTTGACTTAGGTAATGGTGGAAAGTTGCTAAGCAGTAACTGGAGAAGAAAAGGAAGTGGTGCCACATACTTGGTTACGGGTTTCCCTCCTCACCTGCAGAGGTCACTCTCACCTGAGCATTAATCAGCGGACTGCACACGAGGCCTGTTTTATCTTTCTCTTTAATTGGCCTTTAATTTGTTATGGTCTTTGCGAAGCCTCGTTTAAACCTACTTTTGTATTTCTAAGCCTTGTGATTTATTTCCATTGTGCTATTTGTGTTTTGACCTTCTGCCTGTCTGCCTGTTCTGCTTGTTCTCGTATTTGGATTTTATCTCTGTTTGGTTTCCTTCAACTGATTGTTTTTCCCTTCTTGAACTGGACTGGCTATTCTACTACGGATTTGTTTTTCCCTCCTGTAAATAAAGTTTGACTCCTGCCTGGATCTTACTCAAAGTCTGATAATTATTACATTGTACAACTTTCAGGAAAACGTGGAGAGTACCAGGATTTTGATCAGCCATAACACAATGAAAAATGTAAAATTAGTGCATTTTTGTGCACTGTGCACTGTGCCACTAGTAAAGTAGCATACCTGGGGGGCACTGGCAGCGATATTGTTATTTATATGAATATGCAAATTCATTTCTTTTTTACTTTATTGTGTATTCAAATTCATTTAGAACTAAAATTCGCACTAAAAATAGCAAAAAATGCCACGTTTGTTCCCTGCAGAAGACGCACCTTATTTTTATATAGAAAATCAACACAAATAATTTACTAGGGCGCAATCTTTCGAGAGACAGCAATATTAGTTGGCAGACTAGCTGACTCAATAAGCACTGCTACACACTCTTGCGCCAGTTAGAGACTTCTACAATAACAAATATGTGACATCACTGGTATGGAGGATTTTGTGGAAAAGTCTAAAAATGACAAATCTATGTTCTCTTTTTCAGCCATCCTGCTACCCCTAAGTTAGGAACCACTGAAGTAGTCAATGGTGCAACTACTATGACCACCATGATGCCAGTAGTGCATAACTAATTGTTAGTGTACTTCATTTATAGGTGTCAGTGGGCATCGGCTTAGACAGCTGAAGACCAGAAAAATGTATTATGATCTGATGAATCTTAATTTCTGGTATATGTACACAGATAGAAGGGACAGAGTTTGGCAGCAACTGCATGAACCCATTCAATCTCATTTATATGAACAGTCCAGGCTGGTGGAGGTGGTGTAATGGTGTGAGGAATGTTCTCTTGGCACACTTTGGGCCTATTAATACCAATCTATCATCGAATACCACAGCCTATTTGAGTCTTATTGCTGATCATGTGCATCCTTTCATGGCCAAAATGTACCCATCTTCTAATGGCTACTTCCAACGATGTCTTGCATTATATCAATCACTTGCACCATGTTACAAAGCAAAGGTCATCTCAAACTGGATTTATAAAAATGACACTGAGCTTAACGTCCTTCAGTGACCTCCAAGTCACTGGATCTGAATCCAATAGAGTACCTTAGATTGGGAGATTCGCAGGCTGAAAGTGCACCTAAAAAATCTGCAGGAATTGCAGAGTGGAATCATGTCAGCTCTTGTGGAATTGGTGCTGTTTTGAGAGTGAAGGGAGGCCCTACATAGTAATAATACAGTGTTCCTTATAAAGTGTTCAGTGAGTGTATGTGTTGTGCCCCCTGACTGACACAATGGGGCAGATATACATAAGTAAGTATGTGCAGTGCTTGAAATTTACTAAGGCTGTAGCTAATCATGCAAATTGTGCATTGCACCACCAATGACAGGTTTGACAGGTGCAGTGAAGTAGTGGAGCCATCCACAAGCTCAGAACCAAAGACACCATTCAAGTTCAGTAATGAAGAGATTAATATTTTATTATCAGTGGTGTTAATAAATGAAAGTTATTCCCACCAAAACACCCCCTAAGAGCATAATTTTACCCAAATAGAATATATATAGAAACAGTAATCTGCATTGCGAGTGCATATTTTGGCTGCATCAAGGTCCATTTTGCACTGTGCATTCGCATACACCTATATCTGGCCCTGAAACACCAAAACTTTTTTTGGTGGAAAACAGCTCTTCAGCACATCTTCGAAGCTTGTGTCTCTGTCCCATATCGTCCAAAACTTATTTACCTTGCTTTTTTGAAATAAAAGTGTTTGATGCAGTATCTAAATACTGTTAAAGTTTCAAATCTACTCCCCCGTCCGAACATCTCATATAAATGCAAACTAGACTATATAAACAGCTATTTTTGACTTCATTATTTCTGTGATAGCACAAAAAACTAAAAATTTTGATAAAGCTGTCCATTCAGCCTACAGCAGTTTAGCCCTGCCCACTTTTGCTGAAGTTATAAGGAGTGTTTCATCCAGCCAGTGAACACATATGTCATTTACATATCATGTAACATATCAGTCTTAAAGGCACTGTAAAAAAACAAAAAACGACTTTTTCTTGTAGTGGCCAAAAACTCACATGTTTGAAGTTACGGAAGGGCACAAACTGGACAATATCTCGGAGGACGGGTTCTCCTTTGGGTGAGCGCAGAATTCCATCGTCTCCATCCAACATCTGCATGTCACTGAAGTCAGCGTTGCCCACGCCCACGATGATGACAGACATTGGCAGGTGAGAGGCGTGGACGATGGCCTCCCGTGTGTCCGCCATGTCTGTGATCACTCCATCCGTCAAGATCAACAGAATGAAGTACTCCTAACAGAGAGAGATGGAGAGAGAGGGGGCCAGAAAACATGCAGAAGTTCAGTGGTTTGCATTCTACTTTTTAGTCCCCAGATCCAGTCACTGGGCACTATGTGTGCCTCCCGTTAACCCAGTTACAGTGGCCCAATTTTACCCTCTGATCCTCTCTTCTGTCTCTCTGTTAATGCCTCCTTTTCCCCTCTCTCCTTTCCCTAAGTCAATTTCACCCACTCACCAAATCTGCTTAAACAGTTTAATCTGCTCTGTTAATCCATCATGATCCACCTTTCTATCCATGGTTACAACTGATCAGTAGAACACCACAGAAGATGTATAGTTAATAGCAAATACAATTTCCCAAAACATGCAGGTGTATTACAGGTATTGGAATGCCTGAATTTAGAATTTGCTACAGTGACAGTGAATAACAGTTAACTGTTATAATTCTCAATGAAGTGGGAGAAGACATACATAACGCGTATACAGAGATCTGAGACCAATTTTTCTCACAGAACCTCTTCAGTCTTGCAGCTTCTCAATAGTTTTTAAGATAAGGAAGTGAACAGTAACTGTAAAAACCTGATTATTTCATCAGTGAGCCATTGTTGTGTGAATTTAGAGGTGGATCTTGCAGTGGCCCACTGTAAGAGGGGGATCTGAAATTGAAGCTGACCCTGCTGCACTTTAAAATGACAAGCTCCCTTTTATTCCAAACCTGGAATACTGGGAGAACCAAAACAATAAAACTGTCCCTAGTCACAACTGTCACTTTGACCAAGGTATCTATGCATACATACCATAGCCTCCTTAGTGTGCATCTCCTCAGAGGCAGAGTTAGCTACCTTCTGAATGATTGGGGCAATGTTAGTGGGGCCGTAGAGCTGGATCTTAGGGAGACAGTTCTGATAGGCTTCTACAACCCCCTGAATACCTGGCAAAGACAAATAAAATGGGACAAATTAATATCATCACGCACATACACTGTACGTGTGAATACATTATGTTCTATATCTTCTATAAATTTATTTTCAAGAAGGACAACTGTGATTGATTAGGGGCTCATTATATAAGAATTCATATGTGACTGAATGCTATCCAGCTCATACTGGGCCAAAGAACAACATGCATATATTCCTATAGAGAAATATAAACATAGTGTTATTATTGTTATTAGTATCTTAAAACAGAACTAAATACTGTTTAGATTGTAAAGTCTATACAATCCAAGATAGATCTGCTTTGATTATTAGCACTTGGAGCAAATTCCAAATAAAATAAAAAAGGTTCACTATAAAAATACCAAAATTTATTGCAAGTACAAATAATGAGAGTTAAATCAAACTACTCATTTTCTCTCCATCTGACATAAATGTATTACTCATGTTGCCCGTTTTTGCTTAAATGTTTTTCTTTTTGCTGATTTTGCTGATATATTTTTTGTTTCTGGAATCGCTCAGTTGCTTCCGACTTTTGGCTTTTTTTTTTAATTGGGGTGGGTCTTCGAAGAGGGCGTTCACATGTACTCTCTATTGGTCAACTGATTTGGAATGACAGGTCTCCAAATAGATGAATGCTATAGAAAGTTGATAGCTGATTTCTGTCAACATCCTGAAGGGGTAGTGCTCGCTGGATTTCCTGGAAGATAACATGGCAAAGTTGAAACACCATGTTTCACTTGTATTTTAAAATTTGCAGAAAAACATTGCACTTTTCTGTAACTCTCATTCCGCTCGTTTTAATGAAACATTAAACTCTCCTTTTAAAACACATATTTACAGTACTATACCTTAAATCCAGTTGAAGTTGAGCTTACTCAAGAAAACAAAAAACAAACTAAAAGAAAAGAAAACAAAACAAAACAGGGAATGTGCTTCCTTATGAGCCAAAATTTCCTCCCTCAATTTTTTCATTGCCAATTCCCACCCACAGCTTACAACTCCCCCATCGCATGGTGCACCCAGCCTGAGGTGGTGAAGGTTCTCCGCTCAGATGTCTCACCACACATGGCTGAGGCATTGCTGGGATCCAGATTCAGGATCTCTTGGTATTCAGGCACTCAGATAGTTGCATCACTCAAGTCCAAGAGAGTCCAAAAAGAATGAAAAGCGGAATGAATTCAGAGCAGTGTGACTTGAGGATGAGATCACTAGTTCAGATTTTAGTTACTCCTCAGGACTTTGTGGACAGGAATCCCTCCCTCAGGTCTGAGGGCACTGATAGGGAGAGTCACAGCCATGTAAGCTGGCAATCGCATTTTTCTGTTTTTCTGAGCTCAACTTAATTTCTGTTTTGTAGGCCTTTAGACCTAACACCTTGCATTAACACACGTTTTGTGTCCAGATCATATCTGGATACACTTTGGCCGAATTCAGAAACAAATGTTCCGATTGTTGTTACTTGGTGTGTTTAACATCCAAGCCTGTTTCCTTATTAAATCTTTTACAAATAGTGTGAAATGAAAAGAACAGTGTTTATATGATTGTATATGATGTATATGATGATTATATGATGAGAAACTCACTCATCATGCGGTAATTTTGTTGCCGGTTTAGGACTTCGAACACATGTAGAATTGTTAGCCTATATGTCCCCCTTATAAATGAATCTGAACAGAGCTTGAGGCACATTTATTCTATGAAGGGACATAAACTCAGCACACTTTGTGCACAACAGTGAGACTTCCACATCTATGTGAATCTGTGATAAGTTCTCTTCTCACATAAAGATTAGTGCGGCGTCCTAACATCTTACTTTTTTGTTGTGAATGCGTGAGGAAGCTAAAAATATAACACCAGATGCTGGAGGACACAAACACACAAAGACACTCACCAGCACACTCTGGGTTGTCCTCATCAAAGTTCACAGCAAAATCATGAGAGACCTGAAGAGCAGAGAGCTTAATTAACTCTTCCATTACTTTGATAGGGATAAGCAATCAAATGCATTAGGGATAGTGCTTTTATTGTACTGCTGGCATATTTGAAATGAAGAAGACTCAAGAACCAATATGAATGAAGATCCTAGAGTGTGAACCATGAACACACTTGATATGCAAAACCATTCTGATCAGAGTTGTGAAGTCAACTGTAGTCTTCGTTTGGCATGCTGTTAGTGAGACCTTTCTGCATAATGTACTGGACGGACTCAGCCATTTTTAAGGTTTATTTAAATTCAGGGCGAATCAATGAATGAGACTGGATTATGCATAAAACATGCTGAACCCCCCCCCCCAGCCCTGAGTTCTTTAAGCAAGTCAAATACAGTTTCTGCGTCGCATCCAATCGTATTTGGCTACGTTAATATATGGTCTCTGGCCGGCGCATTTCAACCAATCAGATGCGCTGAGATTGCAGGACCCGGATTAGTGAAATGAGATGGTGATTACAGTGGAATGGCCTCAGAAGGTCATGAATAATTCAGAAATCTCCTGTCAGGTAGCTGTGATATTCCGAGCGCTTGGGTTTCCATGGCAATTTACTGTGCTAGTTTAAGATCTTGCTGAAATCTCTTATCTCTGTCAAGTTACAAAATCCAGCCAGCAATCAGAGCAAGGCTAGTGACCTCTGAGAGTTTTGAGATATGTCGATGGGATAGGACCATACAAATGGTCCATTGGCCATATGCTGCTTTAAAGTGCAAGAGGCACGGCAGTTTTCTCAGAGGAAAAGCTTGTTCGTGTAATATGTGCGGATTTGTGTGGTTTATGGGACAGATAAACAGAAAGGGTGTGAAGTAGCTATTGTAGTTCATCAGCTAGCTGGCATCTATTGGTTTTGGTTTATTTTACAAGGGCAACATTTTCTTTACACACATATTGAGGTATAGTGGACTGTATAGGTTCAAACTCATTTGTAACATACAAAACTATGCTGCCACGTAGCATAGCACAGTTTTGTATGTACATTTTCACTTTTTTCAGATGTACTAAGATAAAGCTGTCCATTCAGCCTACAGCAGTTTAGCCCTGCCCACTTTTGCTGAAGTTATAAGGAGTGTTTCACCCTGGACTGCTTTTTGAATGAGGCACAGAACACGGCAGCCAGTGAACACATGTCATTTACATATCAGTCTTAAAGGCACTGTAAAAAACAAAAAACAACTTTTTCTTGTAGTGGCCAAAAACTCACAATGGAATCTTTGGATTGATGGAATCAATCAAAAACCTTCAATGGAAAAATGTGATCCCTCCATGGCATTCAAGAAGAGTTAACTATTTCAAGTACACATGTTTGAGAGCAGTGAGTCTTTTACACAAGAATCTTACGAAGTGCAGCATTAATATTTGCCAAAATAACATTTTCCCACATGGGTTCTTGAAGCACTTTTGGCTTGAGGATTCTGCATTTGGTTTACACCTACATCTAAACTGTCTGCGTGTCTGTGAATGTTTTTCTCAACAGTTGTAACTCTATACTAATTGCTAAATTACTGAATTAAATTAAACAGCTGAGGTGGATTATGTTGGCATTATTTTGGTTTGGCAAGTGCACGAGATGATGGCACACTGATGTAGAATTACCATAATTAGACATTCAAACAAACAAATGGAATTACCCAAAACATGTGTAGGAGATGTATTAATCAATCATTAATGCTTAATAAACAAGTGCCACATTTTCATCTTTAAGGACCAGTTCAATCAGTGCTACATTAGCAAAACCACACAGACTTACCAGCTTTCTGTAATAGTATCAGTTAAATGTTGGTGACATTGGTGTGGGTAGGAGAAGCTGACTTACTTTGAAATCAGGTGGGATCTGCGCTCCAAAGCCGAACGCTGGAAACATTTTATCACTGAAATCAGAGTCAGAGGGTCCAGATGATTAATGGTAGTGAGATGAATGAGATACAGTCTGAGAAACGAGCTGCAGTGAAGTACGACATTGGAAAGGGTCAAATATAATTGGCTCAGTGCTTGAACGGTGCACTCATTCAAGCGCTGATGTGATTGAGTGGCCCAAGTAGTGTATTTGCACATTATCCCTGATGTCACTTCAATAAGCATTTCATCAACATTCAGTCAAAGGGTATGATTTGCTGTGAGTGGACCAAGTTGCATAAACAGGTGCTAGATTGGTTAGTTTCTTTATTGAGATTGTAATCATAATTGATTGTACCAGATGTAACAGTGCTATATTAAGTGCTATTTAACTCTTAAATATATGAAGGTTTTACCTAGCCATGGAAAATTCAGATTATTAGTCACCTGACACCGTGCTGTGCTAAAGGCACGACTATACATAAAGTAAGGCCCACTAAGACATGATTTGACAAGTGTAGTTTGGAGGAACTCCAGTGGCCTGAACAGAGCCCTGACCTCAATCCCTCTGAACACCTTTGGGATGACTTGGAATGTTGATTGCAAGCCAGGTCTTTTCATTCAACATCAGTGCCTGACCTCGCAAGTGCTCTTTTGACTGAATGGGCACAAATTCAGACTTGTGTGTCTGTGGCTTTCCCAGAAGAGTGAAGACTGTTATAACTGCAAATGGGGGCAACTCCATATTAATGCCCACGGTTCTGGAATGGGATGGAACAAAATCATATAGTTGTGATATTCAGTTGTCCACATACTTTTGGCCACATAGTGTAAAGTTTTGTTCCTGACTTTTTGGTGAACACCAGTCATTGCACAGATTTGTTGAATTCTATCAGCAGTATGGCCATTTTATATGAATAATGAAGGGCTGATTAGCAAAGCAAGTATTGGATGATAAGTACTGGTAAGTACTGGTAACTTAACGAGAGCTTTAAAAATGGTTAAGCTGGATGCGGTTTGAGCAGGATAAAAGAGGTTTTGGTGATATCAGCTAGTGTTTGTTAGCAATATTAGCTTCACAGCTCAAAATAAGCAAGATATTACCCCAAATGTGTCTTGGCTGATTGTGTACTTCTGGGGTAATACGAAATTGTGTAAATTAGATTTTTCGCAGAACTATTCCTTTGATATACACACATATATATAAATATAAATATATATATATATATAATGAGATTGAAGGTTTTGATCTAATGGTTTATACAAATACTGGTTTTCTATAGACTTTCCATCACATATAAGTAACATTTATGCACAGTGGCATGCTTCATTGTTCAATGAGCCGTCCAACCGCAGTTACTTATTCATAAATCACACCTGTTTGAAAAATGAACCGATGATTTCAGTTTTAAATAAAATGTTGACCTTTTTGTCACTCAAAACTGACCACGTGTTTATGTCACGTTAATTTGACCGATCTTTTTCTCTATAATATTTTACCAGAAATATTAAAATAGTAAAATAATAGAAATATTAAAGTTTATGTAGAAGTGTGTAAGTAATAAAAGTGTAAAGAGTTCTACTGAAAAAGCTACTCTTACAGCATTTGGTCAAATTTGAAAAAATTAAAGACCATTTTGATAAAACGTTGGATTTTAAAGCACTGTTGAAATGTGTAAGTATGTGCATGTATTTAGTGGTTCTGTGGTCCTCAGGCTCTGGGCTCCTGAGTGGCACAACCATCAACAATGCCAAAGATTATATTTTGGTAAGAGAACTTCTTAAATCTAGTGGATATATCTATATTTTCATTTTGAGATAATGAGTATAGATTTTTACATTTATTTCTTGATATTTGTTACTTAATTTATTAAGTGATGAAAAACAAAGTAAACATGGTGACTTTTCTGTGTTTTCGCTGTTGCACTTGAATCACCTAGAAAATCACACTGAAGAACCTCCTCTCCATTAAGTATATTACAGCATAAGTGTCTTGTTCATGCCAGTCTGTCATTACACAGTTATGTCATCACATAAGTACAGGGAACAGTCCATTATAATCAAGACCTGGGGGTGGGGATGTGTATGCATGTGAATTGCTGACTGTTTACCTATGATTACTGAGGGTAATTTAAACGATCAAGAAGCATGTTATATCAGCATATTCACAGGAATCATCTTTCAATAACTTATCAGTTGAGAACTTTGAATAGCATGGTTCATTATGGTTCAGTCAGGTGGTCAGTAGATGGTCATTTACCTGTCATAGTCTTGGCAGATCTCGCCCACAGCCACCAGTGCTTTAAGGTACTCATTTGGCTGGTATGGGTGGATGTAGTGTAGAGAGCAGCTGTTCCGTGGGTCACCGTTTGAGGCGGTGAAATCAATCGCCACCTGCAGACACATAGCGATATCGTTACTGACAGTGATTACCGCTAATTAAAACTCCTACACCAGCAACAACTCACAGATTATGCCTCAGTGACTTCCCATCTGGACTTAGTGAGGAGACTGGGACAGGATCTATATGTTTAACCCTTAAAAGTCACAGTTATAGCTTGTATTAGGTCACAGTTATTTCTCACTCATAGCTCAATGAAATAAGCCGAGGAATTTGGTTGGATTCTAAACTTTCTCTATACCACATCAAACTGTGTGTAAAGGTTGTCTTTTCATGGCATAAATTCATGCCACAATTTAAAGGAAATTCAAACATAACACACAAAAGATTGGCAAAAACTGAAAATTCTTGTTGTGTTTGAGGCTGTAATGGAAAATGTACCCAAGTACTGTATGCAAAGGATTGTAGAACAGTTGACCTGTTTTCACTTCATTGCTATCAAGTATTCACCTTCTCTTTGATTTTCTTATACTAAATAATAGGTATAATCCTTCATTTGTGAAAATTTATTTTCTCATAAATAATATAATATATATATAGAATATATAATATATATTCTTCCTCTTTCTCTATCTTTCAGCTTGAGCTATAGTGCCACCAAATTCGAGCTCTCAACCTCTTCAACATAAAAATGCAAAAGACACTCTTTAGAGCCTGCGTTTGTCAGTTCTGGGCTACTGTAAAAACTTGCTGGAGCAGCATGGCAGCCTCTTTTGGAAGAAGACTTGCTTATATGCAGATATGAAGAGCTCATTGTAAGCTGATGAAAACACAGCAATTTGTAGTTAGAGGTGATTATGCACTAAGGAAAACATGGTTTAGTAAAACTAAACTTCCATTTTTGCTAATTGATTCCCCTAAATCTCACACGCTGCATCTCTAACACCTGAAAGAGAAATTCTGTGTTAATGTAGAAATTCATATGAGAGTGTGTGCAGATATTTTTTCATATCACCCAATAAGGTGAGCTAACTGGGAAGCATAGCAGCTAATTAGCTGAATTAGACACTATGAAATGACCACAACGGCCATTAAATTATCAGTCGTGACCGTTACAACAGTTCCAGGTGTCTCTTGAGCTGGTGGGAAATGAACCGTAAGGTCAGTTGGTTCATGATTAGGTCAGTTCTTGATTTTGAATGTGCAGGGAAAAAAACTCTTATAAGCCGAGCGCTTCTTCAGTAAACACTGCAATAAAATGTGTGGCTGGTGAATGTTCATGACTATACGACAAAAATTCACCACAAAAAGGTGTCACTTTATGGCGCCGTTGTCTAATGGTGTCTGATTGCACTCATACAATCTCACTCTGACAATGCAAAGCAATATAATGATGTTTGAAGATAAAAATGCAACTTCTTTAAGTAGGATTACTGAGCCCAGCTACAACTGCAGTGTCTCCACAGACCTCTCTTCAGACATGTTATGAATATACAACCCCAATTCCATTGAAGCTGGGATGTTGCGTAAAACAAATAAAAACAGAATATGATGATTTGCAAATCAACGTACATTTAGATTGGTATACTTTTCAACCAATATTCAATTGAATCCACTACAAAGACAAGATATTTCATGTTCAAATGGATAAACTTTATTGTTTTTTTCAAATATTCACTCATTTTGATTTTGATGCATGCAACACGTTCCAAAGAAGTTGGGAAAGGGGCAACCGAAGACTGGGAAAGTTGAGGAATGCTCAAAAAACACCTGTTTGGAACATTCCACAGGTGAACAGGTTAGTTGGAAACAGGTGAGTGTCATGATTGGGTATAAAGGGAGCATCCCTGAAAGGCTCAGTCGTTCACAAGCAAGGACGGGGCGAGGTTCACCACTTTGTGAACAACTGCGTGAGCAAATAGTCCAACAGTTTAAGAACAACGTTTCTCAATGTGCAACTGCAAGGAATTTAGGGATTATCATCATCTACAGTCCATAATATCATCAAAAGATTCAGAGAATCTGGAGAAATCTCTGCAAGCAGCAAGGCAGAAAACCAGCATTGAATGCCTGTGACCTTTGATCCCTCAGACGGCACTGCATTAAAAACCCACATCATTCTGTAACGGATATTAACCACATGGGCTCAGGAACACTTCGGAAAACCACTGTCAGTGAACACAGTTCGTCGCTCCATCTACAAGTGCAAGTTAAAACTCTGCCATGCAAAGCGAAGCCACATATCAACACCACCCAGAAACGCCGCCGGCTTCTCTGGGCCTGAGCTCATCTGAGATGGACTGACGCAAAGTGGAAAAGTGTCCTGTGGTCTGACGAGTCCACATTTCACACTGTTTTTGGAAATCATGGACGTCGTGTCCTCTGGGCCAAAGAAGAAAAGGACTGTCCGGATTGTTATCCAGATTGCCTGCAGTCCAGACCAGCAAAATACGACAACGGAGACCCCGGACTGCTGTGCAACTGAAGCTCTATATTAAGCAAGAATGGGAAAGAATTCCACCTACAAAGCTTCAACAATCAGTGTCCTCAGTTTCCAAACGCTTATTGAGTGTTGTTAAAGGAAAGGTGATGTAACACAGTGGGAAACACGCCCCTGTCCCAACTTCTTTGGAACGTGTTGCAGGCATCAAATTCAAAATGAGTGAATATTTGGGAAAAAACAATAAAGTTTATCCGTTTGAACATTAAATATCTCGTCTTTATAGTGTATTCAATTGAATATAAGTTGAAAAGGATTTGCAAATCATCATCTTCTGTTTTTATTTATGTTTTACACAACGTCCCAACTTCACTGTAATTGGGGTTGTAAGTAAGCTCTTCTCACATATGCAGTGAAACTCATTGGTTATGTTTGACTGGATGCATGATGTTTATTGTCTGACAGTATTATGTGACAGTATCTGAAACCATTTACTATAATCACAAATTCTGATCCCTGTAGCAGTGTTCTATATAGTGGTCCATATTTTTTTATGTAATGAGATTTATGTAGACCATTTCAGACATGTTTGGACATGGCAGTGAATTTATTGATCTGGAAAGACCAGTTTAGAAGATATTTTTCTGATATCTTTTTCTGAAGTTAAATTTGTCTCACAATTACAATAAAACCCTACGGTATCATTGCAGCACTACCTGTGTTATCCACTGGGAGGTAAGTTTTTTCACTGATGTGATGTAACGCTGATTTGTCCTGTAACACGTGATAATGCAAATACTTGAATTTGATGAAAAGGTTTGTGATTTGATGACAACTGTTGTACATATCTCTGAAAAAATGCATCTTTAAATTGACCTGATTCATTTGTTCCAGATGAATGAAATATATCAGATCAGCACAATGACTGCTGCTAATACCGCTGTCACATATAAAAAGCAGTCCAGGCCGAAACACTCTTTACAACATCAGTATGAATGGGTGGAGCTAAACTGCTATAGGCTAAATAGGCAGATGTATATGTGTTGTTTTTTTTGTGATATCATGATAACAGTGATTACAAAATGGGCTGTTTTTGCAGCTTAGTTTGCATATATGGACCATATGGACTCAAACCCTAACAGTGCTTACATCCTACATCAAGCTCAAGATAAACAAAAAAGAGTTTTCCATGATAACGGCCATTAAAAAGAAAAAACCTGAATGCAATACAAATGGTAGACAGTTAAATGACTTGTACTTGTCAGTTATGTAAATCAAATGTAAATGTAATTCTATGTGTATGTAAAATATATTTCATCAGTACAGCAAAACAACAGTAATAACTCTAACATGTGAGGGTGGAAGGGGAGGGCTTTTTCAAAATGTTCATATTAAGTTAATAATTGAGATATAAACAAATTATTCATAGCAGTTTTATATGAAATGCGCCGTTCTAGAGAAACTTTCCGAGAGAGAACTGTTCACAGTGGTGCTGATAGGAACCAGACATTTGTTGAGTTACTTCACAGAAAGCAATAATTTGAAATGTTTATAAAGACTTTGCCTCATGCTTACTAAGCTGCAGAATAGCTTTATGAAAAGCTTTTGGCATAAAATTTGTTTTGTAAATCCATTCATGACGGAAGGCACAGAGTATGCAAAGGTTTGTTCACCCCTTGTCCAATGATGTTTTTTTTAAGTTTACAAGTGAAAATAAGCCAACAAATCCTCTAAAGAGAACGTATTTATGCACATTTTAATGCACAATTTTTGTTTACTGAATTTAACATGGGGAAAAATAAACGGTGCATAAAACATGGCCTGTGCAAAGGTTTTTCCTCAATATGTCAAACTAGGCAAATAAATAGAAATGCACACAAAAAATAGCATTAATGCCAAAAATGGCATTCATTTGGTCCCTGTGTTTAATGTATTAACTTAACTTTCACTTAGTAGAGGCCAAACAATGCACCCAAAAATTCCTTTTTGGATGTACCACTATTTTACTATTATCAACATTACATACAACAAATAATGTAGAAGCAGGTTCACTGTTAATTTTAGATACCAAATGAAACGGCAGCCTTTAAACTAGCTCTATTTTAAAGATGTTTATGGCTGCGTCTTGTTGTTCGACCAAGTTAAATGCAGCTGCTGATTTAAGACCAGTTTCAGTTATCTTAGTGCTGATGCCAGGAAATATACCGAAGAAGCTGATCTCAGAACGGAGCTTCCAGACGGTCTCCCTGGAGACTGTGCATCTGCAGTGTTTACTCATTAATAATGGAGCACTGTGGTCTTTTCATGCAGTCAAAGATGGGAGATCCCCTTCAGAATCACTTACTGTGAACTGGATCTGACAACCACCCATTATATAATCCAGAAACGAGTGCATCTTTATGATCTGAAAGGAGAAAAAGGCAGACATTACTGAAGCAGACATTACTGAACATGTACTCTCTCACAAAAGCAGAGGAGCAGCTGCGAATCTCATGGTTTAAAATAGCTGATTTCTCTGTTGTATAGTTCTCTTTTGACCAAATCCATTGCGCTGTAGCAGCAGGCAAGTAGACAGAGGTGTGAAGAAACTAGGCACCAAGAAAAAACACAAAGGCAGCTCCCTCACCTTACACTGGGTCAACATCACCACACCAGAGTTTCTGTAGTTCTTCTTCTTCACTTGATACTTTGGATTGATGCATTCCCACTGAATCTGTTTCCAACAGGCAGATGAGAAAAAGCGTTTCCTTAAAGTAGCTGTTTGGTGGAAAGTCAAATGTACACAACCGAAAGTATGCTGTAAAAAGTGGCTCGTCAGATCTATTTAAACATTTACTTCATGTGGTAACAAGCAACTGAACTAGTTTTATTCAATCCAAAAAACTACATTGATTGAAAGAATCATTCTTTCAAAGTATTTATTTAGGTTGGATAAAACTAGGTTCATGTACTTGTTAACACATGAAGTAATTTTTTTAAGTAGATCTCATGAGCCACTTTTTACAGTACACCGGATCAGATGAGACATGTTTAGTAGTTGAAGCTTGCTTCTTTAGTTTTGCACTGGATCTATGAGGCTAATACAGTTGCCAGTATTATAGCACAACTTTTTTCTGCATCCCACCATTGAAATATATTTAATTAATGCATATCAGATATATTTAATTATGGTAACACTTTATTTGAAGGCTACCTACATAAGGGCTTTATGACGCATTCATAAGCACTGAATAATGTGTTTATGAAGCACTACTTGAACATTTAATAAGTGCTTATGTCGGTTCTCGCAACCTGACATAAGATGTTTTATGAAATGAATGACAAACATTGAACATATTTACAGCACTAAACATGCCATGGAGGGAAGAGGGGGCGGTTTCCAGGCATATTTAACCTGATATCAGTACAATGTCGTCTTAAGAATGCTGACATAAATAGTTATGTATAGTGTTTTAAATGTTTAGTGCTGTAAATATGTTCAACATTTATTCATATTATGTCAGCACAATGTCATTTATTTCATAAAACATCTTATGTCAGGTTGCGAGAACCGACATAAGCACTTAATAAATGTTCAAGTAGTTCTTCATAAACACATTATTCAGTGCTTATGAATGCGTCATAAAGCCCTTATGTAGGTAGCCTTCAAATAAAGTGTTACCTTAATTAAATATATCTGATATGCATTAATTAAATATATTTCAATGGTGGGATGCAGAAAAAAGTTGTGCTATAATACTGGCAACTGTATTAGCCTCATAGATCCAGTGCAAAACTAAAGAAGCAAGCTTCAACTACTAAACATGTCTCATCTGATCCGGTGTACTGTAAAAAGTGGCTCATGAGATCTACTTAAAAAAATTACTTCATGTGTTAACAAGTACATGAACCTAGTTTTATCCAGGTTTAGGTTAAGGTTATGGCTAGGATTACAGCCAGGTTTACACTTAAAGGGAACGATGATCAAGCTAATAGATATTTAGTTCAATGTAACTTGAAAGTAAATGAAGTATCTACAAAGCATCTAAAGTGGACTATCCAAATAAAGTGTTACTGTCTAGTGTAACTAGGACATTATTGACCCTGTTTAGCTGCTAGTGAACAATGAGTGGTAAGAGGAGAGGGCAGAGAACCCCTCGCTCTGAAAACAATTCACAACTCTTTACAAAGACGTGCCAAGATAAAACTGACAACACAACTGCAGCTTTCTTGATATCAAAAACTGTGCATGATTGCCACAATAAAAAAACAGCATTTAAACACAATAAGAACACTTTTATTAATGGTGACTTGCTTGATGACATAGACAGAAATCCAGTATTGCGCTTGTAAATTATACATGCTTCCACTGAAATATATGACATTAATCTTATTAAACAAAAATGGCATATAGCTCAACTGAGGGACCTCCAACACAGGTAGAAATAACATTTATTAGCTCTTATTATTATATAAGTTAGGACAATATTTAGGATGCTTCTGTAATATTCTTTATCTAGATTTAAGATAAGATTATGAATATAGGTGGTGTTATTCTGTCACAGCTACTGTCCTAAATTCAATCTTAACTGAAGTTGCCTCTGTGACTAAACTTATGAGATTGTTAGAATGTTCCTGTAATATGGCCTCAGGTAGCTAACAAGTAATGAAAGATTATGAGAAATTAATGAAGAGACTCATTCTCTTTGCATGCTCCATTAAACACAAAGTTCTGTATTCAGCTGTGTAAATTCGCATTATGCAAACTGAATGGCTAAATCATCACACTTTGCCTTATCAAAGTATAGACAAAATGCAGGCCATAAGATGGCAGCTACCACTGTTTCTAGCTATGCAGTGAGCTTTTACACATTTTTTATAGATGACAGTATGTCATGAAGCATTAGAAATCACAGCAGCAAGCTTATTTGATATGATTTATCAAGTTGATGTGGTTTGAGACAAGTGTGTGATGTTAATGATGCAGTTTGAGCAATGCTCATTGGTGGTTAGAAGCGTGTTAGCTAGCTTAGCCTAACAGCAGTGCAAAATGAAAGAAACAAACTTCAGACACCAAACATCTCTTGGCTAAATGACTTCATTAGTCATGAGGCAAAGGTGTAAATTCCTTAGTTCCTTAGTAAGTTAGTAGTCAAATTCTAGAAAATGAGTTCCTTTGCATATTCATGTTTTTTGCATGCTACCCTGTTGGTCAATGTGATGTTTGAACGTGGCTCTAAAGTCTTGATATCTAACTGTCTGATGAGATGTTTTAAACCTGTTCAACATTTTCAGAAGCATGTCAACCAGCAAAAAACCCAGGGACGCAGCACAATGCACTACACACACAGCTCATTCGACTTATTTGCTCAGCAGATTCATGAAGAGTTTGTTGGAAGACACTTTAAACATCTTTGCCAGTGATGATTGTAGTTCAACACGGCACAGTTATAAACATTTTGCTAACTTTCATAATAGATCTTTCCATATGCCATTAGTTTAATAGTGCTTTTGATACATTTAATGGTGATACGAAAGAGAAAAGAATGGGACATTCATCTCAGTCCACAAGAGACACATTCTCTTTGCATACTTCATTAAACATAATGTTCTTTATCCATCTGTGTAATGTGATACTGGTGTGGGAAGCAATTAATATTTTCGAATGTCCATTAAGACAAAGAAGTGTCCATTCACACACAGTAATAATGAATAAGGGACTTAATTTGATTAGCTGTCTGAATCAGTCGGGATGGGTTAAAGGTAAAAGTGCCAACTAAATATACAATCACATTTAATCATGTTTTTGTCCACTACAGGATGATTGGCCATCATAGATGTAAGTAAGTAGGCACTAGAATGCTCCAGAGATGTGTTGAACCTGAACCTGGAAGGAATATTCAGTCTGAGAAGTGTTTGAAACAGCACCAAAACTCATGGGGAAAGTTATGAATGGATCCCCAAAGATATGTGACTTTCTTAGCTTCAACTTTTTTTGTCTAAGGTGAAATAAAGTATATTTCAATACTGTAGTAATAAAAGATCCTTGATTTCTAAATTCTTTCTCCTAAGACCACTTTGGGGGAACAAAGAAGCTTAACATGAGCAATTCTAGACATAAGAGAAGAGATTTTTCTTCAACACTGATAGATTGCTGAAATAAGTATAAAATGGAGAAGAGAAATATAAGAAAATGATCAGATCTTTCTAATATAAACACAGTGATGGTCATGGTCATAAATATGTTTTAGTGAAGAATGGAGTAAGATGATAAAGAGTTAAGCCGTCTGTGAGGCATTATTTTGATGAAAGTGGAAAAAAAAGGTTCTCAGGAATCTAGTTTCATAAAAAGTCTCTTGCTGATTTCGAACAGGGCTTATCAACAACTTGATGAAATGATTGAGATGAAGAGATCTTATTTCCGGGGAGGTAACTGAAGAAGTCTTCCAAAAAAACATCTTGGATGATGCATTAATACATTATGAGCAAGAATCTGTCGGGACTCATCACTTTGTCCAAAACTTTGTCAACAGTTTAAGAACAACATTCCTCCAAGAGCATTTGCATGCATTTTAGGTATTTCACCCTCTAAGGTGCAGAATATCATTAAAAGAGTCAGGGAATCAGTAGAATTCTTTGTGTGTGAAGGGCAAGGCCAAAAACCTATTTAAAAAACTGCATTAAAAACCAACATGCTTCTCTAATTAATATACCCATCTGGAACACAAGGGAAAAAACCCTTTGTCAAATGAAGTTCAACCCTGCATCTACAAATGCAAGTTAAGACTCTGCTACATGAAGTGGAAGCTGTATATCAGCAAGACCCAAAAACACTGCTGACTCATCTAAACTAAAGATAATCGGTGGAATCGTGGAAATGTGTGTTGTGGTCTGACGAGTCCACCTTTCAAATTATTTTTGGAATCGATGGACATTGTGGTCTCCGGACCAAAGAGGAAAAGGACCATTTCAATTGTTACCAACACAAGTTCAAAAGCCATCGTGTCATGAATCCACAGAGTCCTAGCAAGGATTCGGACTCAATCTCCCAGAATCCCCTGGCAGATCACATGATCACACTTCCTAAGAAACTCAGAAAGGATTCTGGGAGATCAGCTGAGTCCTGAAATCTCCACACGCACCTATCAGCACTTTAGATCACCAGAGTACTTATTATTGTCACCTGTGTAACTGATCATATGATCTTCCTAAAATAGCTCATAAGCCTGGGTTTTGGCCTTAGACAGTTGCGTGGTATTGTTTCAATTTGCGAACTACTGAGCGCTATATCTGTTGTGTATTTCTGTGTATGACCTGTACTTTACGTTTCTCCAACTCTGCCTTTTGCTGTGCCCTCTGGATTGTTTGCCCTGGACAAACTTGGACTCAGATTTTTCTAGTAAAGCCTTCCTTTTGGCTTTTAACCGCAAGTGTCTGAATTGTGTTGAAACATTTCAGAATACCTCGCCTAACATGAAGACGGCGTAGCCCGAGGCATTTCAAAACGCCCTGACGGAACAAGGTGAGATGGGATGACATCAACAGGTTTTGGCAGGAGTCACTCAGTCATTAGAGCTGCTAGCCCATCAACAATCTGAACAGCAAGCTCAGTTAGCTCAACTAGTTACTAGTATCAAGGGGTTAACTAGTCAGTTGCAAAATATAAACTTGGTGCATATGTAACTCGAAGTTACATATACAGACACTAGGTCTCCAGCTGAGGATGCTCATGCTACATTTCCTGTCAGTAAACCTGATAAATTTGAGGGTGATCCAGATAAGTGCCAAGGGTTTCTACTCCAGTGGTCACTGTTTTTTGAGAATTCCCCAGTCAGTTCGGATCAAGCCAAAATTTCCTTCATAGTGTCACGATTAGCTGATAAAGCACTGAAATGGACTACGGCCAGTTGGATTCATATCCAGCGATTATCATATATCCAGTTTATTATGGAATTTAAAACCGTGTTTGGTCACCCGTACGAGGGCAAATTCAGTGGGGAATTACTTTTTAAGTTATGCCAGGGAAATTGCTCCATGGTAGATTATTCCCTGGAGTTTCATACCCTGGCAGCTAGTAGTGGGTGGAATGAAGCTACCCTTTTAGTCATGTTTCGCCAGGGATTGAACACAGATATTTTAAATGAGCTTGTATGCAAAGACGATGACTTGAACATTGATTAGCTCATTAAGTTGGCTATCCGCTTGGATCATTTGCTACATCACCACTCTTCTCCTAACGAACGAAGGAATAGAAGATCACTTACCACAGTGACATCAGTCCCAGAACCAGCAGAAAGTACTGAGCCCAGGCAGTGTGACTCATTTTGTTTATCCCCAGAGGAGAGATAGCGCTGATTGTCTAGCACCTGTGTCTATATTGTATCTATATAACTTTGTAAATGTTGAGTCAGACCACAAACACAAGGCTCCGACCCCTGGACAGTGTACCCACAAAGGGGTTGGTTTCCAAGTCTTTCATGTTACCTGTAACGATTTACTGTCACCTGCTATCACTTGTCATTTCAGCCCTAATGGACTCCGGAGCAGAAGGAAATTTCATACATGCCAGGTTGGTGGAGCAACTTCGCATTCCAATGGAGACCTCGAAGACATCATTAAAGGTGGTAGCTATAGACGGAGGTCCAGTAGGCCTGGGGATCATCTCACAAGTAACACAACCTGTTCAACTGCAGACCAGTGCTCTACACAAGGAGACCTTATCATTCCTAGTGCTTGAACCCTCTGAATTTGATTTAATTTTTTGGTCTTCTCTGGCTAGAGAAACACAATCCTTCCATTTCTTGGTCCAATCACACTATTCAAAAATGGAGTTTTTTCAGTCATGTCTTTCATGCCCATCAATAATTATTGCGTCAACCTCAGAAAGCCCCAATGCTAATGATGCTTTCCAAATCCCCTCTGAATACACTGATTTGAAAGAGGTCTTCAACAAGAACAATGCCACCCAGCTGCCGCCACATATGACTGTGTGATTGAACTCGTAGACAACCCTGTTTTTCCAGAATACATCCCTTGACACAAGAGGAAGAAAAGGCCCTAGACACATACAGCCAGGAAGCCCTGGAACAGGGCTTTATTAAAACATCAACCTCTCCTGTAGCATCTAGCTTCGTTTTCTTTAAAAAGAAAGATGGTGGATTACACCCCTGCATAGATTATTGGGCCCTTATCCAAATCACCAAAACCTACCCCTATCCTCTTCCTCTTGTCCCGGTAGCCTTGGAACAGTTAAAAGGAGCTACATACTTTACCAAACTCGATCTCAGCAGTGCATATAACTTGATCAGAATGGAAGACAGCTTTCATGACCACAAAGAGGCACTATGAATACTTGGTAATGCCTTTCGGAATCTTTATCGCCCCCTCTGTCTTTCAAGCCTTCATTAATGAAGTACTCCAAGACATGCTAGGGAGATACGTTATTGCATATTTAGATGATATCCTAGTGTACTCCCCTGATAGAGAATCACATATCCAACATGTTCGTGCTGTTTTGAGACGTTCAATGGATAAAAATGTATATGTGAATGGTGAAAAATGTGGGTTCCACTTGCAATCAGTGTCATTCTTAGGATACATTATTAATGCACAAGGAGTAATCGTGGACAATTAGAAGGTCGAGGCAGTTTTCAGTGGACCACACCCTCATCAGTGAAAGAATTACAGAGGTTCTTAGGTTTCACAAACTTCTATTGCAGATTCATACGAAACTTTAGTAGTATTGCTGCTCCTCTCATGTCTTTACTTAAAGGTGGCTCTAAAAGACTAAAATGGACAGACCACATTTCAGAAACTAAAAGAAGCATTCACCACAGCCCCCATTCTAAAGCATCCAGACCCTTTAGAGCCCTTCATCGTCGAGGTAGATGCTCTAGACACAGAAGTAGGGGCAGTTCTATACCAATATTTGGGCTCACCTCTGAAATTGCATCCCATGGCATTCTACTCCCATAAATTGTCTCCTGCAGAACGAAACTATGACATAGGTGATGGGGAATTACTAGCTGTTAAATTAGCACTCAAAAAATGGCGACATTGGCTCGAAGGAGCTATGCATCCGTTTGTCGTGTTAACAGACCACAAGAACCTAGAATATCTACTCAATGCAAAACATTTAAACTCCCATCAGGCTAGATGGTCATTATTCTTCTCTCGTTTTAATTTCAGTATAACCTATAACCTATATAACCAGGATCCAGAAATACTATGGCAGATGCTTTATCTCGATTCTACGAGAAAGACAGTATATCTACTGAATTGGATAAGTTTGAGCGCATCCTCCCACTTGACAGTTCTATAGCATCTATCTGTTGGGAGATCGACAAAGCGATTGCAAAGGCATTACCAAATGTAGTGGCACCAAGTCAGTGCCCCCAAGGAAAAACATATGTCCCTGATCAGTTCCATATACAACTTATCACATGGGCCCATTCATCACTTACATCAGGTCACTCTGGAGAGATGAGAATGCACCAGCTCCTATCCCATCGATATTGGTGGAAATCAATGCATAAGGACATACATTCTTTTGTTCACTCTTGCTCCACATGTTCTCAATGCAAAACCCCTAAGACACTGACCGCAGTAAGATAGTCCCCTTTACCAGTCCCTGTCAGACCCTGGTCCCACATAGCCGTGGATTTTGTAACTGACCTACGTGAAACGCAAGGCTTTACAACCATCCTGACAGTTAAAGATTGTTTTTCTAGAGACTTTGTTCAACTATGTTGTCAGGTTTTTTGGCATACCTGAAGATATCTTGTATGATAGGTGACCCCTATTTACTTCCCAGGTTTGGGCTGTTTTTTGGAGAGTATAGGAGTTTCCATAAGCAAAATTCCTTCGAATATTCTGTCATGAAAGTTCCTCTGACTGGTCCCATTTCTTACCCTGGGCAGAGATGGCTCAGAACTCACTCACTAGCTGAGCTACTGGAATGACACCTTTTCAATGTATTTGGGTTACCAACCACCTTTAGTGCCCTGGACGGGTGCTACCACCGATGTACTGGCAGTGGATGACTGGATGCAGAGGAGTAAAAAGGTGATAGAAGAGACACATCAGCACATAGAAACTGCAAAGGAACAAAGAGCAAGCTGATAGGCGCCGGAGTGATAACCCTGTAATCCGGCCAGGAGACTGTGTGTGGTTATCTACCAAGGATTTCCGTAATCTAGAGGGAAGTAGAAAACTACAGCCCAAATACATTGGGCCCTTCAAAATAGTAAAGAGGGCGTGGTGGTCGTCGTTCCTCAGCCTTCCCGGACTCTTTAGGGGGAGGGTGCTTTCATGAATCCATGGAGTCCTAGCAAGGATTCGGACTTGATCTTCCAGAATCCTCTGGCAGATCACATGACCACACTTCCTTAGAACTCAGAAACTCAAATGGACTCGATCTTCCAGAATCCTCTGGGAGATCAGCTGACTGAAATCTCCACAATCAGTGCTCTAGATCGCCAGAGTACTAATTATTGTCACCTGGGTAGTTCATCATATGATCTTCCTAATATAGCTTATAAGCCTGGGCTTTAGCCTTAGACAGTTGCGAGGTATTGTTTCAATTTGCGAACTACTGAGCGCTATATCTGTTGCGTATTTCTGTGTATGACCTGTACTTTAGGTTTCTCCGCCTTTTGCTGTGCCCTCTGGATTGTATGCCCTGGATTTCTGATTACTGCTTTTGACCTTTTGCTTGTTTTTTTGACTACGCCTTCTGCCTTCTCCCTTTTTGGCTATTTCGCTATAGTGCTTGTTGTTGTCTTATATCTGTTGTGCCTTCTGGATTTGGACCCTGCCTGTTTTTTGACCACGAACTTGGACTCTAGTAATTGGATTTTCTAGTAAAGCCTTCTCTTTGTCTTTTAACTGCAAGCATCCAAATTCTGTTGAAACATTACACAGCATCTGTCGTGATATGGGGACAGAGAGAGGCAGGGGGAGAATGAGAGTGAAAGAGCTAGTGGAGATGGAAAGAATGTAAAGGAGGCTGTGAGAGAGTGAAAAAGGGTGAAGAAGACCGAGGAGAGTGAGGGAAGGAAGCAGCAGAACAGAAGTGCATGTTGGTTGATTTCTGTGGTCGATGTTCCCGTAAAAGATGTTATTTGAGTGTCGGTCTTTGTTTTCTAAATGTGTTTTTCCTTTTTGTTTACCAGGGATTATAGTGTCTATTGTCAGTCATAAACATTTCAGTGCACTGTTATTCTCCCAAATCATATAAAAATGGCTGGTAGACTGACAAACTAACAAAGTTGTCAGGTTAAAACTAGCACACGGAGGTTAGATGAATTTTAATACATATTTATGTGACAGTTTAGTTTCACAAAGCCTTCAAAGAACATATAAATAGTCTAATTGGTCTGACCTACTGCTCCAGTTTTGTTAGATCTGTTTAAGATGAATTTTAATACATATTCATGTAACAGTTTAGTTTCACAGCTCTGATGTCTTCATTGAATGCTGAAGACATACATTTGGCATGTAAATGAAAAACTGTGTAGTTATTTTAAATATTTTTATTTATCTATGTCTCCCCCTGCTCCATGCTCCTTGCCTCAGCATCAAAGTATACTATAAACCTGTGGCAAGCACTGCATATAAAATTTTTGTTTCCACTGGGTAAGGTTACAGCTTATCCCTTACAACTTCATTACTGTAAGACTGGGTTGCCTATAGACAAAATACAAACAATATGAGGATGTTATAATACACTAATGTGAAGTACAATATGAGCCTATAAAAACAGACGCATGTTACTGGCAACTCATTAGCAAGTAGAAGGCTGTAAACTGAAATGCTGACAGCAGTGTGTGGTAGTAAATAAATACAATAATAATTCTGTAAATGCTTTACAGTGACTGTAAAATTACAGCAAATCCATGGCAACTGTGCTGCTAGTAGTAGTAATAATTTTGACTGATATGTTGCCGGGCAACCACAGTCTACTGTTAACTCTATCACACCACTGGTGGTTCATTCTGTGAATGTGCTTTAACTTAAATCTGCTGCCAGAGGAGTGTGTAGAAGGCACCAGACTGAAATGTGTTAACGGCTAGAATCGGCTGAGATTACACTGAGATATGTTTCTATTGACCATATTTATATACCATAATGTATCTTGCTGCCATTTAGTAAAAGCAATAAGCCACTCAAGGCCACGCATTAGTGTTTTTACCATAGCTACCCCACTTTGTGATGTACAGCATGCCTTAACCATGGAAAACATACTGCACTGCACGACCTCCTATGGTTCGCTGCCTCTAAATATAGCATGTTTCTGGAGAACGTAACTACAATATAATTCTGTGAATGTGAAATATAGTAGTGCAGCTATAAAAGTACAACACAATAACAGCAGAGCTGACAACAATTTTCCATTTTTTTCATTTGCTTAACAGGGAATTTTGCAGATTTTTCAACATTTTTACATGATTCAGTCTTTGAAATTTAACCAAAGTCATTTACAGTGTTTTGATGTGGAATGGGCTGCTGTCGAAAAACTTGCAGTTCCAGATTTCTTTACAATGGTGGTGATGGGAACCATGGGTTGTGATGAATACAATGCAAATATAGTCATTTTATTAACTATCCAAAACCACCAGTGAACCTTTCAAAGTTTTTATATGTAATGTTGATAATGATAAAATAATGGAACATCTCTGGGACAATTTTGTCTTACAGAGCCCTGCAAGTGCACCTCCGACATGAACGGATGACTTGGTAAAAATGACTTGGTAAAATTCGAGAACAGCGCATTTCACATCAAACCACTCTGAACGACTTTGTTTACAACCCCTGAATTATGAAGATATTTTGAAAAATCTGTCTGCTTTAAGGAGAGTGTGGATAAAGTACTCGCGGATTCCTCTACCAGGTCTAGGCTGTTCACTGACAAGTAATAAATATGCAGCGAACACAGTGGTTCACTGATTAACCATCGAGACAAACAGTGTCAGAAGAACCTTGTTTACTGTGCTTCCAAGTGTGCTCAAGAGGATGACAATGGAAATTAAGTAAATGAAATATAAATCCTAACAAGGCTGACAGTGGACTGCTAATTTCCTCCAAAGAGCCTTTCAGCTGTCAGCAACAATGACAGTGATGGGCCAACACTGTGAGACTAACCAATGAAGCAGGGCTGAGTGTAAATTGAACGATACCAGTGTGTTTACCTGTCTGGAATAGAGCGTTTATGGATCATTCTACTGAAATGGTTGAAAATACATTTCACTGACTTGGACTTTTTACTAAAATCCTGTTGCTTTTGGTAACTTTATATCTTAATAATGATTATTTTATTACAATTATTGGTTAAACATACCATTTTGTCACAACGAACACAATAATAACACTAAAACTTTACCAAATGTTTCCGTTTTAGCTCAGTTTGAGCCTAAATCAAAAACGCTAGCCAGTACACACAGCTTTGACAGTTAAACACACGTGAAATCATAGCATTTTTTTTTAATCATAAAATTTTCAGATATTGGGATACATTTATTTAAAAAAAAAAAAGGATCTGACTGCTCACCATAAGGCCATGAGGGACAGGAAGGATTGGGCAAAATAATTAGAAAAAATAGTGATGGCTAATACTAAATACAACTTGGTAAGTAATACATACATTATATATATATATATATACAGAGCTCAGTAACACTGAGAATAATAACTAATCATCACATTGGTTTATCAGTCTACTCAGGCTTTAGTACGAACTTCAGTGTATGAAGAGAAGCCATTAGTTGAGGTTCTCTTTAAAATTTGTTTAACAAGCATGTTTGCTACATGTTGTGTGCTGATTCTGAAATAATTAAGCACTGATTTTTTTAAAATATTGTATGTTTTTGTGGATAAGTATTCTAGAAGCATTTTGCATTCTTTGCATTCATTTTGCATTGCAACATTAAACGTAACTGTATTTTGATTACTGCCTTTACAAATTGGACTTGGAGTGAATATAGATACTTCCTTTCAGTATTCCGAATATGTATTTCCAGTACTTGTATTCCATTACATCCCATTCCTGGGGACAGGAGGTGGTCTAACTTCCTGCTCTTAAATGCAGCGGTGTGGCTAAAATAAGTCCCTGCCTATGAACTGAAACTCGTTGTGTTTCAGCAGCAACATGAAAAAGTGGGACAGCAATTTTTGAATGAAGTCATTTTTTAATTCTAAACTTCCCATTACAACAAATGAAAAACATCTTAAAAATACTTCATTGAATATTTAATACTTTTTTAACAGCGGGACAGCAGTTTGAACTAATTTGGTAGAATGTTCTGTATACTGTAGTGAGTGTGGATGTGCTCAGTGTAGCTCTGATCTAAAGGTTTCTTTGTTGCTCCCACACTTTAATCTGTCAAAATACACCACTGGAATCATCCATCAGACCTTGTAGTGATATCCAGCTACGGTCTCTATCTCTATCTCTCTCCACTGGCAACATTCTGTGCGAAACAGAACAGAAATGGGCTCAGTGGGATACAGAGCAGGGCTGAACGAAGAAAGGAACGGAGAGAGACAGCGAAAACAGAGTGAGCCAGAGGGAAACAGACAGAAGAAGGGAAGGAGAAAGGAAGGATGATAGGGAAGCTTCGGCTTCTATTCTGTTTTGCTTTCAGTTTTTCAAAGAAATCTGGGATATTTTCACACCTCCACAGTTCAGTCTTAGAAGTTGGAAAAATGTTCTGCTTCTCAAGATCCAAATAATCTCGAACACATTTAGTGGTGTGAGATCTGGCCTGATCTGGAGTGGCGAGTCCATTTTTTCTGAGAACACCAGGAGCTTCTATGCTTGATTTGCACATGAGGGTCTTGACAGCTACACATCCTTTCAGACTCATGGTGTTGAGTTGTCTTCTCACAGTGGAAGGATGGAAACACCTGTGAATATTTCTAAATCTGAAGCAAGAGTAGAGCTCGATTTTCTCCCCTCTCTCTCTCAAAGATGAAAGCTTTAAGTACTTTGGTGCATCTGTAATTTAATCGTTTTTGCAGTAGTCTTTTAACATTTTGGAAACACATTCCTTTGACTTTACTTTTCTTATGCATTTTGTTTTGTTATTTTATATCCAATATCATCTGAAATATCTCCTGAAGAAATAAAGAACTTGTGCCTGACTGGAAGTGAAATAAATGAAGGGTGGTCTTCGAAGAATACATTTATGTAGTAGTTCGATGGTGGAGGGGTGCACAGTGACAAACAGGGATTTCCTAAACAGGGATCACTAGTTTCATGGGAAAAAAATGGATCTCTCGCGTTAAACAATTGCGGGGCAGGGATGCTCTAAAGGGAATGTGTAATTTTATTCAGGGACAGCTGGTGTAATAGGGTTAAAACCACTACAGAGCTGCTGTGTCCTCAGTATGAAATGGCTCTTTCTGCAGTTTTCAAGCCCCTATAGGGAATCTCTCACCACTACATGAGAGGAAATCAGCAATAGAGCACTGCAGAGGCTACTGGAGGAAACAGATAGGAATCAGCATCTTTGTGCTGCAGAGAAAGTGAACAGTAAGAGTCAAAATGGGGAGTAGGTGTGTGTACGCAGGTGTGTATTATGGATGGTATTATTTCACAGCACTACAAAAGACTTTGAGCATAAAATTTCAGGGCACAAATTCTTTGAGCATACCTTCTTAAAGGTGCGGTAGAATGTATTTATTCAGTATTATAAATTGCTCTCTGATATCTATGTTCTACGTAGGGATGTGATCTTGGTTGAGGCGAGAAATGCCCAGCTGTGGTTTTACATGCCCATTTACACCCTTTAGAATGAAAATGTTTTCCCTTTGTTGATGGGCTCATGAATCATTTGATGAGCTCTGCTCTGATTTGCTGGTTTACACAGAGGCTCTGTGATGGCTCACACAGAAGCAACATAGACACAGGCAGGGAAATGAAATAGACCTCTGTGTGAATAAGCTGGGTATGTCATATTTTTTAGTTAGCTATGCTAGTTACTTGGAGCTTGCTAGTAGCTGGTATTACCTACACTAGCTACTTGCTTTTCATCTCAACAACAACGTAAATTAAAGTCGTTAGCTCACTATGGAAGATTCAATTTAAGATGAGGTCTAAAAGTGAATAAAACAGCGTGGCCACTAACAGGTGGCTGTTGTGGTTGTGATTCTAATAAAGCTAAAACTGCCCCTATCTTTAGTGACAAATGCTGAGTGAGCTTGCTGAACATTGTCCAAGATTGAAGAAACTGTACAGAGTGAAATGTGCGGAGCAAAACAACAGCTTTGAAATAAGGTTGTCCTGGAGCTGAAGTTGGCTTCCTATCCATCAAATTTTCTGGTCCATATTAAATCGTGCTGCAGTTATTTTTTGGCACCTGAACAAGCTACGAAACATTCAGTTGGCAAATAGGAAGCCAGGCTCAGCCATAAACCATGACCATTGACAGTTGGGCTCCTTGGAAGAAATCTGAAGAGTGACGGCATCCCCTCACAGCCTGGAAAGGTACTTTACTGCACAGAGTTTGCCTTTCCTATGTCAATTAATATTAATTAGTCACGATTTGGGAATTTTCTTGTTTTTCCGCCCTCTTCTGCAGATGCATTGGAAGGAGGAGACAACAGTGTTTGAGGTTCATGGTATGTCATTTTCACAAACTGTCCTTATTTAACTACGCCAATGGAAATACTGTAGACACATCACCTAAAACTTCTCGTGAACTGCATCCAGGTCTCTGCTTGCATGCAAGTCTTACCGCAGATTTGTTCATGCGTTTCAGGAGACCGTTTGACTGTGAACTATAACCATGAACAAATCCTCACAGTGTAGCAGCCACTGCAGACCGTTGGGATGTTGTGCAGAAATACACCTGCCATTCACATTCGCGCACATCATACAAGAATCGGACGCCGCGGATTATGTTTAAGGGTTCTGCATTGTCTTTTCATAGTCTTTTCATGCACTGTTCATTTTAACATTTCTAACTGAGGATAAATGTCCAGAAACTGCAGAAAATGGAAAGCGTCCACATGCCTGCGTGACTTGCATGCGCATGAAGGGGAGTCCGATTCTGCAGGGGCGACAGAATTCAGCACTCATTGCCCGTTGCCTGCAGCATTCAGCTACATTCAGCAAGTTTTGCTCATTTTTATAACTCACAGTCATCGCAAATCAACAAATCTGTAAAACAACGAGGTGTAAAAGATTTAGGTGACAACTGACTTCTATTGTTTGTTAGCGAGCTCTAGTTCTAGTCCAAAGAAGCAAAATTTGGACACCAAACATGTCTTGGCTGATTGACTATGGGTGTGGAGTAAGAGGAAAATTGTGTAAATTAGAGTTTTCACCAAACTATTCCTTTAAGAGCAAAATTAAGGCATTCCCTACAATCACAATGTGAATGTGTGTACCTGTTTTCCTTCCATAGCTGCCTTCATCTCTTTGAAGGTTGTCTGGTATTCTCCAATGAAGTCATGTTTTCCATTTGAGTCCCAGTCCCACACTGTACACTGAAAAAGAGAGAAAGAACAAGAGATAAAAAGTGAAACAGGCCACTAAGATTCATGAGACACCATTTCAAACAGAGTTGTACACATTTAGCCCTACTTTTGGCTGATTCTCTGTAATCTGATATCAGTAATGTTGCATCAAAAGAGAACCACTTTTCTTTCATTTAATGTAACACTGAGGCATGAGCTGTTCCTGAGAAATGGGCATAATATATCTAATATTTCCTCCCTTTGAAACACATTCTTTACTCAGGCATTACTGTCTCTTGGTGAGGTAATATCCTCTCAAGGCTTCTCTCACCGCTGCTATGCTGATGACACTCAACTAATGCTCTCCTTCCCACCTTCTCTGAGGTTTCAAGTTGCTTCTCTTCATGGATGGCAGCTCACCACCTGAAGCTTCTATTCATCCCTGCAACTGCAGGTCCTCATCATGATCTCTCTGCGTCATTTGAGAACTCTTTGGTTGTTCCGTCTGAAGATGCAAGACGTCTTGGTGTGATTCTGGATGACTAGTTAATGTTCTCAGTTCATATTGCAAAACTTACTGGGTCATGCAGGTTTCTCCTCTACAACGTCCGGAGAATTCAACCTTCTCTCTCTCTCTCAGGTGTTACTTCAGTCTCTTGGCCCCTCAAGGCTTGAGTACTGAAACTCGCTCTTGACTGATGTTCTATATGGGCCATCAGACCCTTGCAACTTGCAACTTATACTATGTTTGGTTATACGTGCTTATATGTGGTTGGTTAGTGTAGTGGCTAACACCTCTGCCTTCTATGCTGTAGACTGTGTTTCAATCCCCCACCAGGGCAAGCCCCCTACACTAAACCAATAAGAGTCCTTGGGCAAGACTCCTAACACCACCTTCGCCTCCCTGTGTAAAATGATCAAACTGTTAGTCGCTATGGATAAGAGCGTCTGCCCAATGCCGTAAAGGTTTAATTCTGGTATCTGCACTTGCTTTTGTTTCTGGCAGTGTTCGAGCTCAAGGGCAGTGTGGACTCATAAATATGTATCTTAGCTATATATTTGTACTAGGTGAGATACATTTCTAAGTGGACTACATAGCACCTTTGTAAGTAGATAAGATCGCCTGATAAATGTCATAAATATAAATGCAAATGCATATGCAGTGAGATGGAGTTATAATTCGGTAAAATTCATTTTCAGGCACTTTTTATGTACTTCGGGTAGGATGTACATTTTAAATGGACTGTCTTATGTTACTTTGAGATTTATAGGTATAGATTTGGCAAATTTCTGCATCTGGTCGTAAGTTTCAGAAAGAGGAAAGTTTTAAATGAGCTGAACGTTTTGGATTGTTTTGTCATCGTCACAAGCCTTGATATTTTCTTTTTCTCTTTTTCAGCCTCTGTGTGTCAGTGCATAATTTGATTGTGGCGAAGTGAGGAAAACGAATAATAGTCTCTCAAATACAAATGTACTTGCTTGCCCCAAGACAATTTATCCATTTTCTTTCTTGAATTCAATCTTGCAAAGAATTAATAGGAAATAAAAAATACTGAAAGCAATTTTATTGGATTTCATACTATTTAAGCTATAAAAAAACAAAGTGTGTTAAAATCTCAACGTCTAACCTTACCTCTTAGAAATTATCAGTTATTTTAGTCTACTTCCAATATATGACCTGTTATGCACGATAGGCACAATCTGATTGGCTGAGATACATTCCACCCACGCTGTGATTTGTGATCACAGCATGTTTTTTTCACAATAACTTTATGGTTCAGATGAGCAATAGTTGATAATTAGCAACTCACTTTTTTATGCAGCTAGCGGTTACTAAGGCCCAATCCTATTTCCCATATTTTCCCATATTTTTTCCCCATAATTTTCCCAAACGGAAATGGGACAGCCTTTCACGAACCCGAAATGTCATCAGTAGTTGTTGATGTAAACAGACATGACGAGTTTTGCCAGACATTTTCAATATGGCAATAGACATCTTTTTGCAGTTGTCTGCAGCAAATCAGAGAATTGTTAGAACACAAAGATGTTTTTAGTGCCTAGGAATGCTGGTGGATTGGTTTTGACAGTCTGCAAACGACTTTTGTTGTTAGCCTAGCTACATAACATGCTAGCTAGCGTGTATATATGTTAGTGACCGTTAACATTTTAAGAACCTTTTTGCGGTACACATGTAAACATGTTTACTTTATTGATTTGTGTGTTTATTTCTATAACCTACATTTGAAGGGCCATGCAGCCCTAACACTTCGACCCACTCCTCTATCCCAACAAGAATCACGACACCCTACCCCTAGGTGCGCACGTGCAAAACAGAGGGGTAATAAAAACAGTAATGAGTAAATTAACTGCATTAAATAGAAAATGGTACAAAACACTATACTTGATATTTTACATTTAAAATCCAAGATGTTTTACCTCCTCAATCCTCATTCCAACTTTAATGCCTGCAACACATTCCAAAAAGTTGGAACAGGAGCATGTTTACCACTATGTTACATCACCTTTCCTCTTAACAGCACTTCATAATCATGTGGGCACTAAAGATATAAATAGATCTAGTTTTGAAAACATTTTTATTTCTTCTGTTATACAAGTCTTCAGCTGTCCAACCATATTGAGCTGTTGTTGTATTTTGAACTTAATAATGTGCCATATATTTTCAGGAGATAGGAATCAGGACAGTCTAGCACTCACACTATCTGATTACACAGCCATGCTTTTGCAACACATGCAGAATGTAGCTTGGTGTTATCATTATTATAATTCCTGCCCCTTTATTTCAACATGACAATACCAACTTTATGCTGGTAACAATCTGGACTGTCCCTAGCTTTTTTAGCTCAGAGAACATAACGTCTATTATTGCCATAAACAATCAATCGAGTTTGACTTGTCAGACCACAATATGCGTTTTGACCACACAAAAGTCTGTTTCAGATGAGCTCAAATACCTAAGGTCCTTGCAACCCCTAGGTGAGGAACATTTTTAATCTGTCAGATTTTTTTTTGCTGATGAATGTTTTGCATTCTTGCTCTTAAAGGACTTGGCCTTTTAAAAATGCTCCTTGTATACATCCAGGCGTGACTGCATCACCTGTTTAAGACGTTTTTTTCACAATGTCAAAAAGCTTTTTTTTTTTTTTTAACATTTCCTGTTAAAAACTTTTCCTGTCAGCATGAACGTATATTTACAAAAAGACAACAAAGCTGATAAAGAAAAGCATTACATGTCTTGTATTTGTGCTGTTTTCATTCAAATATCGGTCACAGTAGATTTATAAATCACTGCATCCATTCTCTGGAATTGGGTTTGTATAAATACCGAAATTATTATTATATTAGACTTTAAGATAATGCATGATCAGCAGCCCAACTGGACAGATTTTAAAAAAGAGTGTGACAAGAAGTCTACATCAGTTGCTCATGAGCAACCTTGTTGGTTGCAACTGTACTCACAAAATAAATAAACTGTAATTAGCCAGAAACAAACAAAATATGTTTCACTGGTGCGTGAAAAGTGGGAAAACATGGCAATTACTTTTCTTCCATGTTCATGGATAAAGCTACAGAAAAAGACATCTGGGGAAAAAAAAGGAAGGTTATTTTTATAATAAACCTAGATACGAGTGTAACTACCTAACATGTGTGAGCATTATTACCTTACTCCTGTTATTATGATCACAGCTTGCCAGTGTAAACAAACTGAAATATGTCATATGTGATTATTTTACTATTTCAAATATCAAACGTGAGAGACTAAAGTGATGAGAAGAAAGAAATTGTCTTCTGAGAAATTTATGGAGCTGGTGATGGGTTTTCATTCTCTCTATGTAATTGGTCAGGGGGTGGGAGAGGAAGGAAAACATGCTAAGATATTATTGGTTAGTATAATTTTTTATGTTAATACAACCAAATGTTAGAGGCCAGCCAAAGTCACTACTCTTCTATCACAGATTACAGAGAAATTTTGTCTTTTGAATGATATGACATAATAAATGGGGGAGTCATAGCCTGGAGGTTAGGGAACCAGCCATGTGACCGGAAGGTCGCCGGTTTGATCCCCAGAGCCGACAGCACATGACTGAGGTGTCCTTGAGCGAGACACCTAACCCCCAACTGCTCCCCGGGCGCTGCCCACCGCTCCAGGCAAGTGTGCTCACTGCCCCTTAGTGTGTGCTCACTAGTGTGTGTGTGGTGTTTCACTTCACGGATGGGTTAAATGCAGAGGTGAAATTTCCCCATTGTGGGACTAATAAGGGTCAATTAAGCTTAAATGTCCAAGAAAATGAACTAACAAAGTAAAACGGGTGATTTGAATTTCAGGTTAAAATGAATCTTAGAACTTGTATTAATGTGTTTTAAGTGTGGATTGTATCTGAATAGACTTTGGCTGGATTCACTTTACATTTGTCACTAAAATGTTTCAGCAGTTTGACAGGATTCTGACTTTTGTTTTCTCTTGTTCTTATGATATGAGCTGCCAAGCTTGGCTTGGATGTTTTCATTGGCCCAGAGTGTGTGAAAGATGTTTGTTTAGGGTTAACTGGGGCTGTGTGTATTCTCCATCTTATGATTCCTAGTTCTCTCCTCTGTTAGCCAGCGTTCAGCAATTTGTGCTCAAGTAATTATATGTAGATATTGACAATGCATTCCATTTACACTTATGTTAAATGTGGTCAAGATCCGTCTCTGACCACCTCCAAATAGGGATTGAGTGATCTGATCATAATCCACTAAACCTGATCTGATCACCAGAATCACATGTTAATGCAAGGTGTAAAACAGGCCCTTAAAGGAGCCACTTACACAGAGTAATAACTGAATTTTTAAGCCATTTATGGCTAATCGTAGTCTCCAGTGTCCCTGTAGAGAAGCAGTACATACTGTCTTTATGATCTAAATAATGAAAATGTGTGTTATTAATAAGGATATGAACGACCTATCATGACAGCTTGCACTGAGTAAGCTTGCATAACGCAACTTATGAAAGGTCAACGTGTCTGAAATACAAATGTTTGTGCACCAACATGAATACAAATGCTGAACCTGAAAACCCACTCAGAATCAAATCTCAACACGAGGCCTCAAAAAGTGCATATTATAGCGCCAAGAATTAATGACTGTACACATGCTGTATGTGTTTGTGTGTGTGTGCGCAAGAAGACAGCACACTGTAGCCTAGCTGTTGATGAATCATTGATGCAGAGACATTAGTAGGGGGTAATCAAAATTTGAAGGCCATGTAAAATATTAATACGAAGATGCTGTGGTTGACTTTTTCAACTGGCGGAGTAAAAGCCACCTTTTCCACCTAATCCTCAGCTCCATTATGACTCTTTTGTATCCAGTGCAAACAAAATGATTGGAAACATGATTTTAAGGAAAGATACAAACTGAAATATGCAACTAATATTTGACTATTGAATGATTCAGTAACCAAATCTAATCTAAAAGTTATAAGGTAGCAACAATTGGTTTACATTTATTTATATATGTATAAATATATATATATATATATATATATATATAAATAAATTATATAATAGAATGAATACTGTCAATCTCTATTTATTTGTAAGAATCTGAACTGAGATAATAAAGTGTTATAAAGTGTTATGTTAAATACGAAAGAAAAACTGATAAAATGGCATCAACACACTAACAATACCTAATACAAACAAAGACCATAAAATACCAGAACACATTAAACACAATAAAAATGGTCTTCACCATGTAAAGGTGAACTCCAGCAATTTAAAATCAAGTCTAAATTTTGCACTGAAATGTGCAGAAGTGTGTTTTCGGTTTTCTAAATAAAATTCAACAAAACATTTAACAAGGGGCATCCAAAAAATTTAGCAAATGACTGCAAATTTAAAAAGTTCAAGTTCAAAAGTTTGAACACTGTTGCCACCAGAATGGGAGCTACTTTCAAAAGAAAATAAAATTAGACCTCAAATTTAATTAGACTATAAATAAAATTAGACTGCCCCCAAGACTAGACCTCTGGGGCACCCCACAAGTATGATCAGCATCTTTTGTCCGACAGACAATGAAACTATTTCTATTAGATAAGTAAGATAAGATGTATTCAGAGCAGCCCGTGATAAACAGATCTACTGACTAAGATTGTTCATTAAGATACTATAATCAACAGTACTGAAGGCTGTGATAAGATCAATAACAAAACAGAGACATATTCAGCTATATCAGATTACATCTGCCTGTACCACAATTTACTCTCAGCCTGATAAGACTAGCAAGCAAACCTTTAAAGAGAATTAAAAGAAACTATGCCTATAGCCTTTGCTATGCTGGCGAAGTGGCTGCCTTAAAACAGTTTTGTCAAGTTAAATCAGATCTAATGTATCAGTCAGTGCTTTAATTAAAATGGGAATGCAGTGCTTCCTCAGATTATGGAGGTGACATCACATCACCGACTGAAATCAATGTCATCGCTGGAGCGACCTCGCAGCTTTCAGAACGCTCTGTGTAAGGAGCCCATGAATATTAAACAAACACGTTCATCTTTATTCATGATGGCGTCGCTTAAAATAACTTTGCATTTCTGTCTGACAGTCACACCTGATAGCTGTGCTTTCAGCTGAGACAGATGCATATAAACATTTGGGGTCAATCAAGTTAGCCAGTCTTGCTGACTCAGTCGATCAGTCAATAGATGGTCGGGCTGGGCCTACTCCTGGGCCTACTTACTGCTTAAATGCCCCTCTGCATAGCCAAAAGCTTACTATGACAGAAATCACAGATTGCTCTTTCCATAAGATTAAATGGAAGGTGTTAATTAGCATTAAGTGGCTGCTGGCTTTAAAATAAGGATGAGCTAGCAGAGCTCTTTGTGTAAGTCAGCTTTTTACTGACCATGTAAAAAAAGATGTTGGCTGAGCCAACAGACGCACACAATTTGCTGATTATGCGTTCACAGTACAATAAGGTGATAACAGTTCAGGTGCAACATATTTTTGCTATGGTCAGTTATCCAATTCAGTTCAAATACTTTTGTTTGTTTTACATCTTGTACAATGTATTGATACAACATCAAGACCAAAAACGAGCAATAACAAGAACGAAACCGGAAAGAGGGACTCCCTGAGATGGGCTGAGGATGCAGCACTTATAGGACTCGACTGGGTGACACCACATAGTAAAGATGTTGAGCGCCATTATAAATATATCATCGTATTATAACTGCAATGATTTTGGGGTCCATATTTATTTGTCATGACAAAATGACACTAAATGTGGACATCTGACTTTCACACCTATGTGAGCTTGTTGCACATCCCATTGCAAAACCATGGGCATTAATATGGAGTTGCGCTCACCACATACTTTCACATACATGCTATATGACCATATAGTGTGCGTGTGTGTGCGTGTGTGTGTGTGTATGTGAAATAAAAAGTATTTATTTAATGCAACATAATAATATACTAAGCTGGGAGTCAAATAACCAAAAGAGACATGATCCATCATTGTCAAAAAAATAATCATTTGCAATTTTAATAAAAATAATTTAGCATTTCTGCCTGACAGTCGCACTTAGTTGTCAAATCAGCCAAAACAAGTGCACTAAACACTTGAGGTCAATCAGCTAGTTTTTGGGCCTGCTAACTAATCTCTGTGTAAATGCCCCTTTGCATGACCAAAAGGCTCACATTGTTGAGTTGTCCTCACACGGTGGAAGGATGGACAAAAACACCTGTGGATTTTTTAAGATCTGAAGCATCAGCGGATCTTCATTTTCTCCTCTCTCTCAAAGATGAAAGCTTAAAGTACTGTTTATCTGATGGAGATGGTTTTGGTGGTTTTGTTGTAAGGTTGCTAGGAGTCTCATTTTCTCTCTGTCTTTAAATTTAAACTGTCTCCTTTGAATTTCCTCTTCCTTATGCAAGTGGATCATCTAATATCCAACAGGCCCTTTTCAAATTGCTGTGTTTGTTCTGCTATAAGTACTTGCTGCAGGGTATCGCTGCTTCTGCTAAAACAACAACAACAATGGCCAAGTCCAAAAAATAAGAGCTTGTACTGCATACTCAAGTGCTCAAGCTTGAATGGCCTCTCAGCTGACAATGAGCAGAAATAAATGGGTTCGTGCAATTAGGAGAGATGGTGCTTTAAAGTTGGTGTTGTTGCGAGCCACTTTTAATGGAACCGTTTTCATGTTCCCCCTTAAAAAGCTGCTGGCATCCAAAAGAGTAAATGCTCAAGTGCTCAGCAGGGCGTGGATGTTCATTCCACGGAGACCATAGACACAGCTCTACCTGGTTGGTTTTTAGATTGTAAGGGTTAAAGAGTTAAAAGTGGTAGTAAGTGTTCCATATAGAAATTAAATACAGATAGATTTAATATTAATATGTTAACTTTGTGTTGTACTGTATCTGCAAAAAGATATATCACTGAAGAAATTCAGTTTCTATCCAATATTCTGACTGGAATATCATTGAAATCAGTACAATTGCACCACTGAGATATGTATGTGCTACAGAGAGAGAGAGAGAGAGACAGAGAGAGAGAGAGAGAGAGAGAGAGAGAGAGAGAGAGAGAAAGGAAAGAGAGAGAGAGAGAGAGAGAGTCTCAGAGAAAGAGAGAGATTCAGACAGCAAGAGAAAGACTCAGATAGAGTGAGAGAGAGAGAGAGAGAGAGAGAAAGAAAGAGAGAGAGAGAGAGAGAGAGAGAGAGAGAGAAAGAGACAGAGAGAGATTTGGAGAGAGAGAGAGAGAGAGAGAGAGAGACAGAGAGAAAGAGACAGAGAGAGATTTGTAGAGAGAGAGAGAGAGAGAGAGAGAGAGAGAGAGAGAGACAGAGAGAAAGAGACAGAGAGAGATTTGTAGAGAGAGAGAGAGAGAGAAAGAGACAGAGAGAGATTTGTAGAGAGAGAGAGAGAGAGAGAGAGAGAGAGAGAGAGAGAGAGAGAGAGAGAGAGAGAAAGTCTCAGAGAAAGAAAGATTCAGACAGCAAGAGAAAGACTCAGATAGAGTGAGAGAAAGAGAGAGAGAGAGAGAGAGAAAGAGACAGAGAGAGATTTGGAGAGAGAGAGAGAGAGAGAGAGAGAGAGAGAGAGAGAGAGAGAGAGAGAGAAAGTCTCAGAGAAAGAGAGATTCAGACAGCAAGAGAAAGACTCAGATAGAGTGAGAGAGAGAGAGTGAGAGAAAGAGAGAGAGAGATTCAGACAGCAAGAGAAAGACTCAGATAGAGTGAGAGAGAGAGACTCAGAAGGAGTTAGAAAGAGAGAGAGAGACTCAGAAGGAGTTAGAAAGAGAGAGAGAGACTCAGAAGGAGTTAGAAAGAGAGAGAGAGTACATGCTCAGTGACCATAGAAACAGGTAGATATAAAGATGCCTAGCGAGAGAAGGCTCTGTGGTCGGTGAGGTTGAGACAGCGCTGCACTTCCTCCTTCAATGTGAAAAATTCAAAGTGGCAGGAGAAAATTTCACTAAAAAACTGAAAAAGATTCTTCCAAATCTTGGAATTTTTAACACAGTCTGAAAACTTCTGTTTTCCCTAGTGAGGGACATTAGAGCATCCCTCATCACAAAATATGCAGCAACACGTCACCGCCTGAGGGACAGCAAGGAACACACACCACAACCCCGCTGACCCACTACTCAACATCTCACAGTATATAAATGAAAAATATATTCTTAATCCATGTTTAACACATTGTCTTATCAGATTTACTCAGAAAGAGGAAAAGATTCACAGTAGCCACCGAGGCTCTGTGCACAGAATGTTTACTCTCACAACTGATTATACAATATAATACAGTATGATACAATCATATTACTTTGCAACTATGAGGTAAAATGCATATAATAACTCGCCATTATACTGTAATCACATTACTACATCAAGTCAAGTCAGCTTTACTGTCAATACTATAATACATACAGGACATACAGAGTATTGAAACTGCGTTACTCTCAGACTCCATGGCGTAGCGATAACATTAAACATTAAACAGACGGTGAATATACACTAAATATACACTAAAGAAACACTGAACGCTAACCATAAAAATAAACACTAATTGTAGAAAAATAGAATAATAAAAAATAATAATATAAATATAAGAAGGTCCCTGAAATGAACAATAAAGTGACATAAGGCACATCGAGATTAAGGTCTGTGGGTATAAATAGTGCAATTAGAATGAGTTAGTTAAAGTGATGGGTGCGTAACAGAAAGTGATGGGTGTGTAACTGTCAGAATGTCAGAGTTCAGTATCGGGGAATGGGTTTAGGAACCTGTGTTTGGATCCAAACTTTGTGTGTGATATTATACAATATGATATTATATTAATAGTCATATGCTAGGCTCCAGCACCCACCCCCCCGTCCCCCATCCCGGCGACCCTGAGGGAGAAGCGGCTTAGAAAATGGATGGATGGATGGATTAATACTCATATGCTGTATAATGTTTCCATATGTCCACAAAGGTCACTGTAAAGTGGTTTTGAAGGATGCCTGGGCGTCAGGGGGTCTGATTTGCCCTCAGCTCACACTCTCTCACTCTTTCCTCTTCTCATCAGGTTGGTGAACAGTCTGTCTCCACAGAGCTGCTAGAGCACTGCTTTTACTGCAGGCCCTGACCAGGACTGAGCGCAGAGGGTTGAAAGGGATGAAGGTGTTGTAACATCAGCTTCTCCTCTGTTACGCAGTGTCGGTTCCTCTCAGCTAACTGTCAGCTAGCCGCTGCAGTAGCGATGCTAGGTAATTAGCGCGCTCTGAGAGATGTCGGCTCACGTCCTGCAGCGGAACGGAAGCTGACTGGCGTCACGGGGAACCTGCCAAAGCCATTCTGCTCTGACGTGACCCTGTGGTCATGCTGCGGTCAGACGGAAGATGCCATGGAATTTTACCTCTTTCTTTCAGAAAGGTACCACTGTGCTGATATTTGTGGCTAAACTGTATTGAAGACATGTATCGTGCTTTTTTAATTAACTGTTGTTGGATTGATCAACTAATCAATTATACCACTATTTGCTCCTGTCACAGTTCTGCCATCATTTAAAGGTCCGTCTATGAAACAACAAGGTCCTCATAGAAAAGTCTGTCCAGTTGACGTCAATCTTAGCCAGCAGATGTTTCTAGTCATACATGACCAAGCTCTAATCAACCGGAATGGAGAAAAACAAATAATTAATTGACCCTTATTAGTCCCACAGCGGGGAAATTTCACCTCCGCATTTCACCCATCCGTGAAGTGAAACACCACATACACACTAGTGAGCACACACACACACACATCAGGGGGCAGTGAGCACACTTGCCCGGAGCGGTGGGCAGCCCAATCCTCAGCACCTGGGGAGCAGTTGGGGGTTAGGTGTCTCGCTCAAGGACACCTCAATCACGTGCTGTCGGCTCTGGGGATTGAACTGGCGACCTTCCGGTCACGAGCCTGGTTCCCTAACCTCCAGCCCACGACTGCCCTATTTATTATGTCATATCATTCAAAAGACAAAATTTCTCTGTAATCTGTGATAGAAGAGTAGTGACTTTTGCTGGCCTCTAACATTTGGTTGTATTAACATAAAAAAAAATATACTAACCAATAATATCTTAGCATGTTTTCCTTCCTCTCCCACCCCCTGACCCCTGAGAATGAAAACCCATAAGTGAATGTTTCCAAAATACATATGAAAGCGCTATTAGAAAAACGCAAAAGTCACAGAAGTAAGGCTTTTCAGGCTTAACGCATGAACATATCTCCTCAACAAAGGAGTTTCTTCCAACATAAACCTTCACCAACAAGGCAACAGGCTCTTTTTATACAAGAGTGAGACTCACATTACTGGCATTACTGGCAGACAGCTTTTATCCAGAGCAACAGTTTTAATAATGTTACAGAGGTATGTGACTGTTGCATTAGAAATCTTGCCTAAGAACTGTTATTGTCATTGGGTGTGTTCACATGCACTCAATAATTTGATCATTAATCGGAATCTGATTTCTGCACTTTTCGGATTATTCAAATAGTCGTGTACACACCATACTCCCAACTAGAAATCCGATTAAAGAGCTGGATTTTAGCTCAGTACTTTGATTTCACAGTGCATGTAAAGCCTTATTCAGATTTCTTTCAGATTTCCCATTCTGATGTGATTTGAATAGTTTTTATTTTCTAGATGACTTACGTTCATATTCTCAGGTAAAGTGGTAAAGTGTTTTAAAAGCCACAGCATGTAGTTTGAGTTTATATCACGTCTATGTCACATGTTATTCTGTGAATTTATTGGCTGGTTGCAGAGCAGAAATCTGACCACTGCCAGACTCTTGTAGCTTTTTCCATTATCTGATTACGTAAGTGTATATAAATGTGTTGATTGGATTACTGACAAAGTCTGATTTTCTGCAGTTGTCGGATTATTAAGTGCATGTAAACTTACTCATTGTGTGCTTCCCCCAGGTAGAATCCAAACTTGGTCTGCTGCATGGAGGGCAGTGAGGTTATTCAATATGCTTCCCATAATACAGCCACCATGTTGAGCACTGAAAACTATCATAGTCATATTGCAATCAATGAATTGCCTCCTCCTTTTGTTTTCTCTCTAGCTGCAAGCAATTTCTTTTTTTATGGTGCAGTGAAACAACAGAAGCCCCAACACATCCTACAGAGTATAGCCGTTTGTCTGAATAGCTGTTTATATGAACAATAAAGATCATTGACAGTGCTTTTGTTTTGAATTCAATGACACAAATTGATGTTTTTAATGAATAATTGACCTTAATGAAATGACAGTTATAGTGCCTGATGTCTTGAGCAATACCAGAGTAAATTACAGCAGAATATCTCTCTATACAGCCACACTGCAGCACTTGTAATAAACCCTGTGACTGGGCTAAATTTTAGAGATAAATGGACAAGTTCATATTAAAATGAACTTCCATCCATCTGATTGTGCTGAAATTACAATCTGGATTACTCTGCCTAGGCTGACCTCTACTCACCACACTTATTCCTATCTCTGAACACCATATAGGTTTGAGGAGACTTGTCTGAGTACCAAACTTTTGCTAGTAGGTTTCTTTCCTAGCTGGAATCACTCAGATTTACAGAATGCCTTAAAACCTTTTAGGAAAAAAGGGAAGAGCACTGCACCTGGTCTACAGATACTGGTCTACACAGGAAGTGAAAGCAATGCAGTCCTGATTGCACAATATTTAACAGACTGTCTAATAAACAGAACAGTATTTGAGTATAAGGCAAGGCTGCATGATATATTACTGTTCAAAAATTTGGAATCAATGTTTCCAACATGCCCTGCTATGGACTGGTGACCTGTCCAGGGTGTATCCTGCCTTTCACCCAATGACTGCTGGGATAGGCTCTAGCATCAATGAAACTGCACTAAAATTAGCAGAAAAGTGCCATAACTGAGTGTGTTCTCTGTCAAGGATGTGGTAACTTCTTTTCACTTATTAAATGCCCAACATGTGTAATTTGAATGGGGCACCCAAACTTTTGCATCTGATTGTAGCTGTCGATTATCCTAAAATGATTTAGAAAGCTGTAAAGCATTGAGAATGAAGCTATAATATATTTAACATCCAGAATGCCTCATTTTAAAAAGCAGTGATCAAATCTTGAGGTGGATAACTTGGCAAAAAGTAACTGTAACCTGATCATTAGAATATGAAATGTACAGTATATAATAACTTAAAATAAACCATTAAACATAAAAAAATACATTTAGTGTCTAGTTTGTAATATTTAAAGGGGACCTATTCTGCTCATTTTCAGTGTTCAAAATCATTTTTTTCATGGTCTACTAGAATAGGTTTATTTTTCTCATACTGTACATCCCTGTTGAAATGCTCTGTTAGACCTCCTGTGTCTTTAAGCCCCGCCTCCTGATGAACCCCGTGTGCTCTGATTGGTCAACTTGCCCACTTTGTTCTATTTTATCAACTGCCAGAGCGATTCTGCTCCTACATGTTCCACCCCTGTCTTGCAGTCTGCAGTCAGACTTTTTTCTCGTGAACAGCTATGAACATATTGAGCCAAAGTCTGATCCTAAGAGTCAGGTCGATGTCTTCTCAACATGCCTCCAAAATTGAACAAACTCTTCCTGGCCTCCAGTAGATGCTGTGTGTTGTGTGTGGGCGTGCCAAGCTTGCTGGTAGGTCAGTAATAAGGACTATGTTACGAGATTACGTTATCCTGTAACAAAGGAATAGGGCTGGATTTCCAACAAGCCGTTTCGGGCAGCTGAGAAAAGTGGTTTCCGAAGGAGACAGTGAGTCAGAAGTCAGTGCACACCTCCAGTGTGTACGTTCAGCTTTGTAACTTTGCAGACTGTTTACATTTAAAAAAAGCTATCTAACACGCTATGGGAGAGGGAGAAGGCCTATATTACTGAAAAATGTATATGATTTCTGATGTTACATTTCTATGCATTACCAATTCAGCCTACAGCAGGTTAGCCCCACCCACTCACCCTAACACTATAACAAGTGTTTTAGCCCAGACTGCTTTTTGAACGAAATACATTACAGAGCAGCCAATCATAACAAAGCTCATTTGCATATATTGCACAGTACATTTATTAGATCACAAGGCTGTCTTGGTTCCTAAAAACATTCACAGAGCATTTATCAAGGAACCTCAGGATGATTCTAGAGAGCCACTCTAATGAGTCTTGCTAATTGGTAGAAGGCTTATTTGCATATTGCAACCTTCTATGACAGCAGTACTGCACAGGCCAACATGGTGATTGTGCCTAACAAGCAATATATTGTGTAGCCCTGCTGTAAGGACATATAATAAAATACAGCTCCAATGATCTGAGCACCGCTGCTAACAGGGAAGCATTGAAATAACATTAAGGGCAATCTTACCTTTAGTTCCCGCTCCTGATCGCCACTGCAGAGTGTATTTAGCGAAACTTTGAACGATTTCCACACAGGGTTTAGATTGTTCATGATGGTCTGTAAGCAACAGGAAAGGAAAAGACTGACCACAAGACTTTCCCACAATGCTTAGTGATAAGTAGAAACAGAACTAGTTTCTGAGAGTTATATCCCTAAAACAGACCTCAGTTCTATGCACCAGGGATCCGGTGCCATCGTCATTGACTCTGAAGATTTCCAGAAATGGGTCTGACTTGCTAAAAAAATCCTGAGAAAGAGAGAAGCACTTAAAATCCAAAAAGTACAACTTCTATTCCAACTGTACTGTTAATCATAACTGAGAGATTAAGAGCGGTGAGCAGTTAAGCTGGCTCTTTAGCAAACATCTGACTGATTCATGGTTTAATGCTGATCTCATGCTGTTTGTTTTGACTGCAAGGCAGAAGCATTAGATGAAGTCCACTCTGAAACAGAAATAAATGAGAAAGGACTTTACTTGAAGCTGAGGGTGGACAAAATGATGATGGGTTACTGTTATCATGAGAAACTATATCACCTATGCTTTTCTGAGTATATTGTACACTGAATGACTGCACACGTTCTTCAAGAAATGCCATAGGACCACTTTTATTCCCAAAAGAACTACAAATTGCAATTGCAATCATGTCATTATGCTTGGGAATAATAGGAGTGCTGAAGGAATGCCTAGCACTTCATTAGCAAGGATGGGTTGAGGCTCGCCACTTTCTCAAAAAAACGCATCAGTGAAAAAACACACAGTTTTGAGATTCCTCAATAAGCGATTCCAAGAATTTTTGGTATTTCTCTCTACACTGCACAATATCATCAAAATATTCAGGGAATCCAGAGAAATCTGCATAAAAGGCAAAGCTGGAAACCATAACTGAATGCATATGACCTTCGATCCCTCAGAAGGTACTTAAAAAACCAACATGTTTGTGTGGTGGAACTCATCACAATACTTCAACAAAATGTTGCCAGTAAACACAGTTCCTACCTGCATCCACAAATGCGAGTTAAGACTGGATGTATGGATGTGTTGCAAGCAACAAATTCAGAATGATTGTATATGTATTTAGAAAAAAAAAGGCGATTAAAAAAGGCCAAACTGAATTTAGTAATAATTGTTTTTTTAAATAGCTTTCCACACACTGTCCCAATATTTTGGGAATTAAGGTTTTAAAGGTTTTAAATGATCTGTGAGCGCTGTCACGATTGGCCCCTCCCAGTCCTGTCCATGTGCTCCTGTTGTGTTTACTTCACTGTCCTGCCCCCTTGTTTGTGACCCAGCCCCTGATTGTTTCCGCCTGTTTTCCACCTGTCCCTCGTCATCTCTGTGATCTATAAGCTCCGTGTTTGCCTTGGTGGGTGCTGGTCTTTGGATGTATGTTTGAATGCATTGTATGTTCCCCGTTCTCTACCTGTTGGCTCTATGACCCTGGACTGTCTCGACCCTCAATAAATCTGGCTTTTCTCCGCACATGCGTCCACCTCCTCATCGCTCCACGTTACAAGCGCAAACAACCTTTTGAATGTTTAAGGAATGTTCACATAAGGCAAATGTTCCACACCAACTGCATGGTCCCGCTGAGAACCTTTACTTTATGTGGAGATAATTAAACTTCATATAGGTTTATCACATTTGCACATCTCATTTGCGAAAACAGCTTTCTGAAAAACACTGAAACTTTTTTATGGAACAAAAAAGTATTTTTTCCTATGGCACTGTGCAAAGTATCGCCCTGTGATGGACTGGTAACCTGTCCAGGGTATATCTTGCTTTCCGCCCAATGACAGCTGGAATAGGCTTCAGCTCCCCCCCCACAAGCCAGAAGTAGAAGCAGCTTAGAAGGTGTGTGTGTGTGTGTGTGTGTGTGTGTGTGTGTGTGTGTGTGTGTAAAGAATCCTTTTTGGTACCTTTATTTTTTAAAGAGTGCATATATTATTAAAACAGATATAGATTTGGATATTAGCCCATTACACCTTTTATTTTATTTTATTTTACACATGTTTTTTCTTTTATTCCTTACTAAATTTTTATTGAAATTTTTTTGGCAGACTAAAAACAATATACTCATATTCATCATTATACAGTCATACAGTAGAGTGGGCACCCGGGGGGGTCAAACTGTTTTATTAAAAACAGAACATATGTTAATGCACAATTACTGTTTATTTGCTGAATTTAACATATTTGGGAAAAAACAAAAAAATAAGCGACATTGGGTTTGTGAAAGGCGCTATATAAATGTGACTTATTATTATAAGATTGGGCCTGTTCAAAAATGATGGCTAGGCCTGGACAATACGACAATATATATCACTATCATGATAGATTATATCATTATACAATACAATTTGCATTATTGAACATATCGCGGAGACAATTACAATTTGTAGAACATTTATGATCTGCATGTTTCATTATAAAGAGAGCAAAATTAGTCATGTTTAAACGGATTTAGTGCAATGTGTCAAATATTGAATTAAAGTCATTGTATTCACAGTTTTTGATAGTATTCTTTAATGTAGACGTACTGGTTCTTTTTTTCTCTGTTCCATCAGGTCAAATGTCTGAAAATGTAAATATTGTGACATATTGTGTATCATGAAAGTTTGTATCGCAATATTGTAGTTTTGCCATATCATGCACCTCTAGTTATGGTACACTTAATGTTCTATGTTTTATTTTTTTATATGTTAAGCTCAGCAAATATAAAATATAAACTATGCACTACAATTTGCAGAAAAATGCTTTTTTTATTTTTAAATTCTGTGTAGAGGGTGTTTTCACTTAGAAAATCAACAAAACATGTCATTTGACCAGGGCTGCTCAAATATTTGCATGCAACTGTATATGATAACTGTAGGTATAAGGATGTTTCTGTACAATGTCTGTACATTTAAACTATAAATAAAAATAAAATAGGGAAGAGAAGAAAAATCAATATAATTATATAACTCAAATAATTCACAGCTAGCGCATTTTGTCCATTCCAACCAAAGAGAAAGAGTAAATATTGTGATGTTTTGTGAAAATGTCTTCCTGATGTTAGAACTTTGCCATCTTTGCCACCCTTACTTGAAGCGTTCTGAATTAAATATGGGCAGAGGCCTGTATTAAATCTAGTGAAACACAAAAATAGAAAAGGTCACAATCGCTTGTTCAGTTGATTCAAGTGAGAACATGTATGTCTGACCAAGTGCCTTCCTCTGTTCATATATATTGCATGTGGTATGAAATTCCTAAGCTGTCATACCTTGTCATCTAGCTTCTTAGCACTGAACGCGAGCTCCACATAATCATGATTCCCAGACAGTTCCTCCGCTGTGACCTGCGATGGCATCAAAGAGAGGGAGCAGATTGGACCGGGAATTAGTTATCAGGCCGTCCCAGAGTCGGTATGTGTGACTTTGTTTGCTCAGCTCTTACCGTAATGGAAGACTTGCCTGACGTATTGCCCTGTTTCAATAATGCTTTGGACAGTTTTCTCTGAGAAACAATCTGTGCAGTGAAAGAAGTTAAAAGTAAACAGACAGCAGAACAACACAAATCCATTAAAAAAATGCAATCCATTCTGGAAATCAGAAATTTATGTTGCACCATATATTATAAGCACTCGGGTGATTATACAGAAATGATCTGTATTTTGAAAAGAACAGAAAACACATTGACACACAACACACTTACAATGGCACCAGTGAGAAGATGTTCCTTTTCAAAAAAGAATAAGCACATCACCCCTGTTCTTCAGAGTCTTCACGTGGTGTTTAGTACAAGGTTCTCCTTATAAGATATGAAGCTTTGCATGGTCTGGCTCCTCAGTACTGAATACTCAATCTACATGCCCCATGCCATACTTTGAGATCACAAAATTTAGACCTTCTTCATGGTCCAAGGTTTAAATCAACTTCTATGGGTGGTCGATCACTTAATGTAGTAGCTCCCAAATTATGGAATACTCTCCCCAGTCTATTCGGGATGCAACCTCTCTATCTTCATTTAGATCTCTGTTAAGACTTACTTGTTTACCTGTATTGTCCTCTTGTTTAATGTGTCGATGTTTAACGCATTGATGTTCTCTGACTGTAAAGCATCCTTGCGCATGGGAAAGGTGCTATAGAAATAAAAGTGATGATAATGATGCTGATGTTTCAGCACCTGTCTATTGGCTTCCATTATAAATGTGTTTTGAGTCAATGGCCCGTATTCATCAAAGTAGTGTAAAAACAGTGCAGGTCTGATTCATGAAACTTTTGTAAGATGTAAAAACAAGTGGAGATTTGAGAGCAAGCGATGAATCAGCCTCAGTGTGTGAAATAAAGCGCCAGCCTACCAGTACTTCATTTACATGTAATTTATAAGAAGCCTGCTTTAATTTATTTTTTGTGTTTGGGAGCCGATAAACAACAGCATTCGGTAGCCCATGAGCCAATGGCCGTGCCTGTGGGTGGCCTTTGTGGTCGAGCAGACCGAACTGTTAGTGGTTGGTTAGTGTAGCGGGTAACACCTCTGCCTTCTCCGCTGTAGACTGGGGTTCAATCCCCTGTTTGGACAAGCCCCCTACACTATACCAATAAGAGTCCTTGGGCAAGACTCCTAACACCACCTTCGTCTCCCTGTGTAAAATGATCAAATTGTAAGTCGCTCTGGATAAGAGCGTCAGCCAAATGCCATAAATGTAAATGTTAGAATTATGATGAGTATAAAGAATAAAAAGTAAAGCAAACAAAATGTCCTAGTTTTTTTTAGAATGACATGATTGTGTTGTGTAATTATTTGTCCTAATAAAAAAAAACACTTTAAATGTTAAAAGCATTACGGATGCATGTGAGATGTTTCTGTACTAACTGTTTATTTTTGGGCTGTATCACTAAACCAAAAGAAAAGGACAGTGTAAATAATATTTTAATATGCAATAGTTGCAATAGTTTATATCAATCTGCATGTAAAATGTAAAATGCACAAAGTATTAGTGATTATTTTCTCATTTAAATATTTTTTATTTCATGTTTTCTATTTTTACTACTATTATTGGTTTTCAAGTCCTTTTTCAGGTTGCTAAACTAGTATGCTCATATGTATAAGCAGATGTGAGTTTGATTGTACAGATATTTCAAAGATGAAAGTGATGAATAACAAAGAAATCGGTAAAACTTGCATGCACTCATTTTACGATCAGATTTAAATAGTTTAGATTTTAAACAGGTTCAAGTTAAATGTGCTATTAGTAGACCTACTATTTACAATTTGACTTTTCTAGTTCACTGTGTGCAACTATTAAAGGGCAAGCACGAAGTGGCCAAATTGACTGATTAGCTATATTTCTTCCTAACTATGTTTACTTACTAGCCAACATTGTTTGTACAGACATGAAATGACACACCACACTGCTTCATGCACACACACATACATAAATATCTACAGTTGCACAAAATCAACTGTAGGGTTAAGCAAAGCTACATTTTTTCTTGAGAGAGAAATATAAGAATTTTTGGCCTCAACCCAATGCACCCAATTCAATTAATATCTAACGGCAGTGATCTTCTACTTCTTTCGGCTGCTCCCTTTAGGGGTCGTCACAGCGGATCATCTGCCTCCATCTTGCCCTATCCACTGCCTCCTCTACTTTCACACCAACCATCTCCATGTCCACCTTCACTACATCCATAAACCTTCTCTGAGGTCTACCTCTTCTCCTTCTACCCGGCAGCTCCATCTTCAACATTCTTTGCCCAATATATCCACTATTCCTCCTCAACACGTCCAAACCATCTCAACCTGGCCTCTCTGGCTTTATCTCCAAACTGCTCCACCTTCACTGTCCCTCTGATCTTATCATTTCTAATCTTATCTAATGGCGGTGATAATGATATTCATTTTGACAGGCCTAGCTTTCAGCCATCTTCTCGCATTTCCTAAGCAACGTTATCTGCATTTTTTTAGCCAATCAGAAAAGAGTCTTAAAAGCACTTAAAAATAAATAAATAAATAAAACACAAAAATAAACGCAGGACATGGACCTTTTAAATAATAGTGGTGTTCTCAACACACCGAATTATCTTATGCTTTCTTCTATCCTCACTCTCAATGTCCTGCTCTCTCATGCACTCACTCCTTCCCTTATGCACTCTCCTGCCTCCACATGCACTCATCTTCCCCGTAATGCGCTTATCTACACTTGCACGTCATTCCATCATGTGCGCTCACCTGTCCGAGTGTGCACTCCATGGATCCCAGGAAGTCCGCCTCTTTGAGCCCATTATGGTTGCTGCTGATGTCATGCAGCTCAAAGCGTAGACGCTGCACCTCCTCAAAGTAATAGTCCACTGTGAAGACCTTGGAGAAGACGGGGCTTATGCTGCTGCGAATCACCTCTGTCCGGTCCACCTGAACCACAGGACACAGCCAGTCAATGCACAGCTAACACCTGCAGGGCGAACCAGCTTTCCCCATCAGTTCCATTTCAATAGAGGTGGACAATATAGCAAAAATATAATGTTATGTTTTTGTTACACGAAGGCTATAAGCCTGCTGAATGATACATTTAGTTTTTTAGGCAAAAGCAGAATCCTCCAATGGTCATTTCTTGTTTCATAGTTAAACAAAGCCATGTAACAGATACAACTTTCTTTTTAAACATTTAACATTCTTTAACATTAATCAAGTATCTAATGTGCTTAACACTGCAACAAAAACAGCCCATTAATCGGTAATATTACATTTATATTTACAGCATTTAGCAGATGCTCTTATCCAGAGCAATTTACAAAATGTTTGTTGTCTACCCAAAGAAAGTATCTTTGTTAGTTGCAAACAGGTTAGAGTGAAGGCTAGTCCTGAGCTCAGATACTGCTAGAAACAAAAACCCACATACAATGCATTGGTATTAAACATTTATAAAATCATACCTCAGAAATCCTTAAGGCTGAATCTCAAATGGCTCACTGCTCCCTATATAGTGCACTAGGTATGAAATGTCGGCTCCTACATTCAAATACTGCACCTCATGTCCACTATGGAACAGTGCACACCTTGCTGAATCCAAAGTGGTTCTTTGTAAGGTTCCCCGCACTGTTTTAATGCAGCAGTCATTATTTTAAGACAGAGCACTTCAGATTCTTCAGATTCTGCCTAAAAAAGTTCACCGCACTGTTGCATCAACTGTAAGACTGCACGCTGATTGACTAAAAGGATTAACTGGGTCCTGCTTGAGAACAGCACTGGTGTTTTACTGTTTCTACTGTAAAATGTGAACTTGCAATGCCTGGATGATGGATAACAAGAGCTTTTGTGAAAAGCATATTTAGGGTTTAGAATACACTATGTGATAAGTAAAAGTCACGAGCCAACTCACTTTTCAAAGGATGTCAATTATTATTTTTTTATATATTATTTTTGTTTTATAAACAAACTCTTCATATACAATAAGAACAAAACAGTTCTGTGCCAAGAAGTATGAGCTGATAATCTGGCTATCTAGTGGAGTAATCTGATGTGCTGTGTGCAACTTTGATTGTGACAAATTGCTTCAAGTTGCACAGAAATTACACTGCATGCAACTCACAATGCAGCTAGCTGCATGAAGGTTCCAGCATGTAATGCCAGAGAGGCCCATCTAAATGTATTTTTAATGAAATATCAATATTCCTTCAGTGTTCTTATTGTATTCATCTCAAACCAATATCAGAACCTCAGTACGGCGTACAGTGACATTGTGGAATTTATCGTGGTAATAACATATTATCATGTTGCCCACCCCTACGCCTGAGCCAAGAATAAAAGTCAAAGATGCAAGTGCAGATGAAGCATAAACACAATATAGAAAGCTGAGCCTTTCCAGAGTAGCAAAGCCTCATTCACATTGCATTGCAAACATGCGAGAGGAGAACAAAGGCTTTGCCTGCACCACAATATTTTCTCCAAAGCTAAAAATCCCAAAGAAAGCGTCACTTCTTCCTCTTAATCCCAGGCAGCGGCTCTTTAGCCCATATGCAACTCAAAACTAGGGGTTTTAGTTTTATCAGAAAGGAGCATGATAGATGCAGTGAAATAAAAAGCTTTTTCATTATGTGACAAAGCTGCCTTTACACTGCTTTCATTCCACAACACAGTTCAGCCTCAGTGCAGTAATCTGGACTCAGCAAGCATATACGCTGGGTCTAGGCTCCACCATACAGACTGCTATAAGTATGAAGCCACAGGCATTTGTGCTGTAGTGCTTTCGTGTTTCAGTAGGGATTGTTTATGTAAGATTTTATAAAAGATAAGGGAAAAAAAAAACTTCAAACACTTCAAGCTCAGAGCTGAGAATGTATAGCCCACCATCGCTCACAGGGACCACAGTAGTAATCAGTGAATTAGTGATTAATTCCACTCAGAAAGCCAGGAACGCAGCAGAAATCAACAACCACTGATTTGGTGCATTGGTTTCCAAACCTTTATGTCAGCTAAACCCCTTTTGATTAGAATTTGGATTAGATACCTGTTAAACATATTTAATCTTATATTATTTAAATCTCCAAAATGGTAACTTTACAGAAAAAGACAAAGACATTTTTAAACTTCATGTAAGTTCATGTAAAGAGGTTATATCCCAAATGTTTTTGGAGTTTTTCTATTGGTCTGTCGGCGAGTCACGTTTAAATGCAGCAGAAAAATGAAAATACAGTGGGGTACAAAAGCCTGAGACCACTACTTCTGTTTTGCATATGTTTCTATTTTAACGCAACGTTTTTCACTACAAATGATAAGAATGTGATTATAAAGTAGAATATTTGAATGTTTACACACATTTCGAAATCTCCCTCTTTAATGAGAGCGTGCACTCCAGCTGGCACGGACTCTGATGTGTAGATCAAATCCACCTGAGAATACTCTGAACATGTGGCCCAATGGAATCGACTGAAAACACTCAGACCTTTTCGTATGAACACCTCAATATGGTCAGTGTCACAAATTTGCTTTAATCTGAACAGTGACTCAGAAATAGTGCAGACTCTTAAATATTTCTTCTTCATTTTACTTCTCATATTTCTTTTATTGCCAGATTTAAAGAGAAAAAAAACCCGATCTTCCATTGATGACATTTTTATTATTAAAATCTGACAGTGACATTTCCATCACAGTCTCCTGAACCTCAAAGCGCCAGTCCTGCTTCAGTTTATCGTTCTAATCGAGCAGAAGCACACATGATACCACTTCTTTGATGAACTGGTTTCAGTCTTCAAACAACTGACTTAGTTACCTGCGGTGCTGCTGCTTGGTTGGAAAGACGTATAAGGTGGCTGTCATCATGAGTGGACCTTATATTGCCTATTAACAGGGGTGTTGACAACTTGATTTGATTAGAATGCAGTTCAATGCATCACGAAAGCTCAAATTTCACCATTATTCAATTATTTTCATACAAATCCGCAATACTTTTAAAAACGCATGTGACTGCTCACCATGTCTCACCCATCACACAACAGCTTCCAGCCTGGATGGGTGAGAGCTAACATGTGCTTCCTAAGTGGCATGTGAAGTCAGCCTCCCTTTTGAACTGCCACTCACGCAGCAACACCATGCTGAGTTATTGAGGGAGGGGGATAATATACAGAAAGCTGGGGCTAATTATATTCCTGTGGACCCCCAGCAACTAGTGATCCCTCAGCAATAGTGCAAACTTTTCACAGCCCTTAGTAAAAAATTAATTCATTCATTATTAAATATTATTACAATTGACTTTATTCTTCCCATATGGATGCAGCTGAAACACCACCTTCAGATGCATTTTTGCACCCCTGGTAGTGGTGCTACTACCCTGCTTCGCTCTTCCACTGTCACGTTGCCACATTCTTCCTTTGCAGAATCTTGCTAGGACTACCAGCCTCTGTCTTGGACTTATTTCTGACACCATCCAGAAGATGCACCCTGGGGTTTTCTCTCTGCTATGTCTGGTGGAGCAGTTACTCAGCTACCTCTGGTACCAGAGCATTAGCTTAAAGGCTCTACATGCCCACACACTGAGAGGATGCTCCCTCAGATTCACTCGCTGCTATTTCTGGTACAGAAATGGGGAAACTAATTAACAGGCTTTGGCTACCCCTTCCTCTCTTACCAGTGCACCCAGAATGTTGTTTTTTCACTAGTAGCCAGAATGTCCAGCCCACAATGATCTCACTCATGCTTGTGCTTATGGTCACATGAAACAGCTAGCAACTATGACAGGACCAGCTTGTTATGGATTCTATGGGGCTTTCTCTGGAGACGGTAGCAGCCTGGGCTGCCTGAGTTTGCAGTGTATGGTTGGGTGTTTGCGAGGGGTCCCAGACCTCCCATAAGAGAGACGAAATTGATCTTGGAGCGTTGTTTTATTACTTGGAGAAAATGTGAATTTTCTTTTAAAATCAATGCCCTTACATGAGGTGATCCTCTTCTTTTACACTGTGTTAGATTCGTCACCCTAGATGAACTGTAAACTCGCCCAAAAATATATCTTAGCAAGTGAAACTATATCATATCTAGTAAGTAAGCAAGTCCATTTTATTCATATATGTCTAAAACCAAAGTGTTTTACAATAAAACACAAAAGGATTCCCATCCTCCAAACAACACTAACATTCACACAGCAGTGTACAAACCTCATTCTACAGTTCAACAGCTGCTGAATGCTAATTGATAAAAATGTGTTTTAAGCTTGGCTTTTAAAACAGCCACAGACGGAGCATGCCTAATGTCACTTGGGAGGCCCTTCCAAAGTCTTGGTTTAGGCGACTGCAAAAGCACGATCCCCTGTTTAAGACAAGACAGCGGAACGGTTAAAAGTGGTTGAGATGCAGACCTTAAAGACAGATAGAACACTTTATTAATCCCAGAGGGAAATTCTTCTTTTGCGGCAGCACAAAGCACAGTAAAGAGCAAAACAAGAGCAAAATAACAGGAGCATTGCTGTACACTAGTTATAGATGCATAAATAGAAAGTAAAGATAAATAATAAAACAAAATATACGACAACAATAAAAATAATGTCAAAAAAAGAAGTAAATTGCATAAATATACTTATATACTACATACTTATAAATATACTAAAAATATACTTATACACTAATTATAATACCTATATTATAATAATAAAAACAAGCAATCTGATGTCACTTTTATAAGATAAAATTACTTAAAACAAGTAAAAGTGTACACAACTATATAGAATAATCCCACTGTATTTTTACAGCACAACATACAACATAATTTAAAAAAATAGATATATTGAATGCAATTCAAATGTTTTCACTTTCTAATGGGTAGGTACCATTTGCAGGGTAGTGCACCAATCCACACCACTCTGACTTAAAACTTCGGAAACTGAGGACATTTAAAGCGTGAGCACATCTCAAACTGCCAAGAAACTTTTTTTGGTGTCTTAACAGCTATTGCTGACACAAAAGTCAACAACAGCTATGAAGACATGAAATATGATTTTGTTAGCAAAGAGTTTTCATTTTAGGCCTTTTCCAGAACATTTTATGAGTAACGCCTGCACTAACCTGCATGTCTTTTAGCACAACAACACATATAACTAGAATTTTACCCATTTGTCCAGCAAACTGAACTGTAATTTGTTTTTACTTCTCATGGGACCTGCTTGCTATGTGTTCTTGCCAGCATCTAAAGGTCGCCTCACCCCTATCTACTTTAAGAGACATTATAAAGAAGGATGCAAAGGCATGTGTCACAGTGAGAGCTCCATTAGAGGCCTAGTTTAAGTTCATCTCTGTATTCCACTCATAAACATTTAAAGGAACAAAACATTTGTGAACTTACCATGTTCAATCAAACTAACTAACTCTTCACAAACCGGCTGTTTTCGAGTCGAAAGATCCAAGATGAAAAAGACTAGGCTGTAACGACGGTTGAGGTAACAGTACATTAGTATTTGTTCATTTCATACCGTGTTTCATCATAAGGCTTTTGTAGTCTCATTCTGGGTTAATTTAATGCCGTAATGGTAAGATGAGAAACTGAACAACATGTCTACATCAAATATCTGGGTAAACCTTGCTAAAGTACATTGTGAAAATAGTACATATTCTGCCAGGGGATCCACCAAGACCTCTATGAAAATTTGAAGCCAGTGTACCAATAAGACCTTATCTAGAAATATCTATTACTTTGCAGTAAACTCATAACAGTGAACTATTTTCTCTCCGCTATTCACACTGAGCTCTTTGTTGTAATCCGGGGGTGGGGGGTGGGGGGCGCTGTATCAGCGAACAGAAAACTTCTTGATACCCTGCTTCAGGCATTGTTGCCCCAAGCATATTCTTGTCTTCTCTTGCACATGGCTTTGTTTGGGTGGTTTAGCACCCCATACCCCCCCCCCTATCCCCCCAACCATCCCCCCAACCAATGTCCCTAAGGCCCATCAGCGGTGCACATTTTGGTGCCTTCAGTTCCAACAGTTTGCCTCGAGCATATCACTTCAATGTCACAGGGGCATGTCTGACTATCCAGGTGATTTGTCCCTGTTTTGAGTGCTGCTGTTATGTAAGTGCCTGGTTGGTACAGCTGACTGGACATTAACATTTCTGGTTAAGTTTCACTCCATTTCATCCCATTTAATGTAGCTAAGCTTGTCATCGTGCTTTGTCCTTTTAGCCCTCTGCATAAGAATTATGCTGTATGGTTTTAACTGTTTAACTAGATGGAGAAAGTTTGTGAACAAACTTTAAATTGACTTGACAAAGCCATTGCTATGGAATCCCTGGTCATTGCTGATATGTTACTAGGTCTATTGGTATGGTCTCCCAGGTGGTTGCTATGGTGATGTTAGGTCACTACTATATTAACCCATGCTGTTGCTAAGGTGTTGCTAGGCCATTGTTATGGCATCCCAGGTGGTTGGTAAGGTGCTGCTAGGCTATTGCTATGGTATCCAAAGCAGCTGCTAACATGTGTGTATACATGTATGTTAGAAATTATGAATTTGTGTGTAATTGTCTATGTGAAAAGTGTCTTATTGTCTCTTCATTTATGGCAGTTAGATTTACCGAATGCAGCCATAATGACAGACGCAGCCCAGTGGCACGTTAACTTTTGGATGCTTCTGCTTAGCGATATCATAACTTAATCCATTTTTCATCCATAACACGGCTAGAGAAGTACACTTAATGTATCTCCCTCTGTAAAACGTCTTAGACCCCATTTAAAATTCCTGGTTGTTTTCCAGGAGTGGTATTCTGTGTTTCCCTGATGGGTAGATATCACAGTGTAAAGAACTGAAATAATTTCATCAGGTGTTCTGGGACCGATTCCAGATGCATTGGTTTGTTTCCTAATGTTCTTCAATGGCAATCATCAAGCCAATTCCCGTTAGGAAGCAAAACCATCAGATTTTATTCCTAATGGTTCTAATTGTCTTCAGCATGGCGTTCATGAGTTTCAGCCGTAGCCTGTTTATTTGGGTTTTTTTTCTGCAAATAAACTCAACATTCATGTTTTATCATCATCATAGGGTTAAGTTTTGATATTTAATTACCTTGTAATCAGTAGTTTGAACAATGTACAAAAAATGTACATTAGCCTGATTAACAGCTTTATATAAAAACTTTGCTTATTGAATTAACATGAAAAGGTGTATTCATACTGTAACATAACCTTATATGCCACTGATTGGTGTATGAATATGCCATGTACTGTATATTCTAGCATAACACTGTTATGTCTCCTCTATGCTTTTCCCTACATGCTGATTGCAACCAGGTGTATCCACCATGGGGCTCCTGATGTCCTTACTAAGGGCTCCTCCTGGCAGCTCCCACTTGGGAAGGATGTGTAACACCTGCAGAGGGATTGCTTTCAGTTATGGCTGTGGCCGCTGGGTGATGACTTGCTGATGAACTGTGAGCTGGTACTCCTGGACACAATTTGGCATGCCAGTGCCTTCCGTCAGCGTGGGCCGCATGCCTGTCACTGGTAATGTTTTCTGAAAAGCCAGCAGCTAAGTGGTGAAACCTGGTGCAGTGTTTAGACTTTGTGGTGACTTCTACAGAACCTGGGCTCCATCCACACTTAACATGTCTGTGGTTACTATTTCTGCGTATCACAGGTGTGTGTGGGTGATCCCTAAGTGAACACAATTAGATCTTTTCCTTCCTTATTCCTTTTCCTTCCAGCTTCAGCCCACCCACTCGCCTAAGAGACCACTGTGGGATCTTTTGTGTTAGACTCTTTTGTGCAGGGCTGTGGTCACAAGAGAATAAAACTCTCTACATCATATCCATCAGAACAATTCTGAGAAATAGGAACAGCGTCTACAGAGAAATCATGAAGTCAAGTTGAGCGACTTCTCCTTACTGTTTTCTTTCATTTTTTGACTGTATTTTACACTGTAATAGTGAAGGCAGTGACTGACAAACCTGTCTGTTTACCTTCTAATATCACCTTTACATTTTCCTTGATAAGAGAATATTAAGTTCCAACTTATTTATCATTTCATTGAGAAATAAATTACACGTGGCATTCTGTCACGCTTTGTAGCGATATAACAACTTGTGCTTTTTAGCATATTTTAGTTTACTGGCAAGAAAATTATTTCCCTCAAGCAATATTTCCATTAAAATCAAGCCATCTTAATCAAGATTTGTATAAAAATACACTACTGTCCAAAAGTCTTGAAGTACTTGTCATATTAGTAATTCTAGTTTATGCAGTAATATCATCACTGTTGAGAAAAAAAACTTTCTCACAAGTTTTGTAAAGATGTTTTAGTCACTGCTTCAAGATTTTGGGGAACATAACATTTTAACAAGATCAGAAAACTTTATTGTCTATTAAATTTGCATGAAATGGAAATATTTCTTTGACAACGTGGCACATAAATACAGACACATGCCTAAAACACGTAAAAACACTTATAGCAATGCACATGATTTATGTGGGGGTTCTTTATTATACCCTTATCCAGAATGGAAAGATGGGGGTCGGTAGGGTCCTTGTAGACCTGGGTTGCCTTCTTGTTTGTGGATCAGATGTACAAGTTCTTGAGTGACATTTGTTTACCTCCAATGATCTTACTGGCATGGCGGAGAACCTGGGCCAGTTTGTTTCTTTGCTTAATTGAGAGGTTCCTGTACCAGGACACGATGTTGAAACTGAAAACACTCTCTATAAGTGACCTGTAGACTAAAACTCCTCTGCTTCCTTGAGAAGAGAGAGCCTATGTCTTGCCTTTTGTAGACATAATCTACATTGGAGATAAAGTTATTGTAACTTCCTGATATATCACCTAACTGGGATTTGATTACCATCTTTTAAACATCAGGCATTCTGCATGTTATTGTAATGTAACTTCATTTTCAGTGTCATACAGCTTTTTCGACTATTATGGACTCCTCTACAGCTCTGTTCATTATTCTAGTTTATCTCAATTATCTTCCATTTTTACCATTTCCTACTTAAATAATAATGAATTTATAGGATTTTATGCAACATTTTTGTGACGAAAGCAGTGACGAAAGTTTTGAGCGCTAGTGTACGCAGATGGAAACCTGACTACGATCATCATGTACTTTACCGGTAACTCTCCTTTATGGTACACTAAATCAAACCAGTGTATTGAACTCTTTTAATTTAATGTGCAATCACAATAGTTCGTTTGTCGGATCTATCTATCTATCTATCTATCTATCTATCTATCTATCTATCTATCTATCTATCTATCCATCCATCCATCCATCCATCCATCCATCCATCCATCCATCCATCCATCCATCCATCCATCCACCACCAACAACTTACCTACCTACCCATCTTTCTATCTTACAGCGCTTTGCAAATGTTTCAATACACCTGGTCAAATTACATTTTTGTTGATTTAAGAAGTGAAACTACATAATATTTCTGTAAATCAATACGATAGACCACAATATTCTCCTAAAAAGGTTAGGAAACATGGTTGGAATCACAGGTACAGCCCTATCATGGTTCAGATCGTATCTAACACAACATTATCCGTTCATCAGGGTAAACAAATTTATCTTTCAATCATTCAAAAGAAAGATTTGGAGTTCCACAAGGTTCTATTTTTGGACCATTATTATTTACTATACACTATACATGTTACCGTTAGGCACAGTTATATGTAGCCATGGCATTAACTTTCATTGTTACGCAGACGATATGCAATTGTACATATCAGCCAAGCCTGATGACAAATACAGATTAAAGAAAATAGAGGACTGTGTAAAAGATGTGAAATGAGTAACCGTCTCCTACTAAACAGTAACAAAACAGAGGTTCTCCTTCTGGGTCCAGATTTAATTTTAAATCTCACTGACTTTCCAGTCACACCTGGCTCAGCAGCTAAAAATCTTGGCATCATAATTGATTCAGATTTATCATTCGATCAACACACAGGCGGCATCACTAGAACAGCTTTTCTACATCTCCACAACATTGCCAAGATAAGAAATGCCCTGTCCCTGCGTGATGCAGAAACACTAGTACATGCCTTTATTACTTCCAGGCTAGACTACTGTAACGCGCTACTGTCAGGATGTACGAGCAGGAATTTAAACAAACTCCAACTAGTCCAAAACGCTGCAGCCAGGGTCCTCACGAAAACTAGAAAATTTGAGCATATTAGTCCAGTGCTATCATCACTTCAAAGGCTGCCTGTTAAATTCCGTATTGATTATAAAATTATTTTATTGGCATATAAAGCCCTACATGGGCTCGCTCCTGAGTACCTGCAAGACCTTATTTCCCATTACGAGCCATCATGACCACTCAGATCCCAGAGTGCTGGCTTATTAATAGTTCCTAGAATTCAGAAGGCTGGGGGAAGAGCTGTTTCTTATAAAGGCCCCAAACTCTGGAATGATCTTCCAGAAACTGTTCGGGACTCAGACACAGTCTCAATCTTTAAGACTAGGCTGAAAACTCACTTGTTCAGTTTAGGTTTTGGTAGCTAATGTTCCCCCTTGGATAAAGGCAGCAGATCCAGGGGTCCATGGACACAGGAAATTATAGTAAACTGAGACGCTGGTGCTGTGGTCCCGCTGCTCGCACGAGGTCACTCAGGTTTGTGGACGGTGGAGCAGAGGGATGCCAGACTGTGTCAGAGTGCTGCCGTGTCTGAGTGTCCTTCTGGTTCTCTCCTGTTAGTTAAGCTGTCATAGTCAGATCTGCCGGAGTCGTTAGCCAGACTCTGGAAATGTTTACATTCCCTGTTTTACGTACAAACAGACAGAATTCCCTCTCCCTGCCTTTTTTCCGAGTATACAACCGCCCACATGTCCGGCCGGACACTGATGGACGACTGACTGTTGAGCCCTCCTGCTACCCAGCTGCCCACGCCCCAGCTACCGCCACCTGCCTTGGACTACCTGCCCACCCTACACTGATGTTTTCCTACTCCTAGCTATTCCTACTACTAATACTACTGATATTAATATTAGTAGTATAATCACTTGTAGGTAGTTTGACCAGAGGAGGACGGGTCCCCCCTGGTGAGCCTGGTTCCTCCCAAGGTTTCTTCCTCAGTTCTGAGGGAGTTTTTCCTTGCCACTGTCGCCCCTGGCTTGCTCACTGGGGGGGTTTCTGTACATTCTTGTTAAAACTTTGTCTCTTCTGGAATTCTGTGAAGCTGCTTTGTGACAACATCGGTTGTAAAAAGCGCTACAAATAAATTTGATTTGACTTGATTTAATAAATGTCAGTTCACAATTAATTTTGTGTTGAGTTTGGGACATATTGGGACAAGATACACCATAGATAATTCGAAAAAAGGCATTACATTGAATTTTAAGAGCGACTCTGCACTCAGCGTTGATATGATGTTATAAAATGCTGACAAATTAAACTGCACTGACACAGACCTGCATGCACAAAGCCTGGAATCACAGTTTAAAAAAATGCTGCAGATAAATGTATGAAATGGTTCTACTATGATGCTACTACGCTACAACTACACGTTCAACTCATTGGTATGAAGCTTTGAAGAAAGAAGACATTTTTGTTTAATCCAGAATGATGTGCGGAGTTGTAGATGATTCCTTAAGGGAATATTTAGGATAGAAAAGGATCTACAAAAGAAATGTAATTTACCCTAATTTAAATCTTCCACTTACCCCAGACGTAACCGATCACTCAAGGCATGTTTGGTGTTTAGCTTCTTTTAGTTAATAACTAGAACTGCAAAGCTTATTTTGCTCACAAGCACTAGAGATCAATAGTCACCCAAGTCTTTCACGTACATCCCATTCCAACCACATTCTTTTCTTCATTAAGTACAAGCTTGTCCGTGTGATCTTAGTGAAAGCCTGGATGTTTGAGCAGGTTGAGATGTTTGAGGAGGCGTTAGGTTCAGGTGACTATTGACTTCTATTGTTGGCTCGCAACATTAAATATACAATAAATAAATAAGCAAAATTTGAACACCTTGGAGTTTTTGCCCAAATTATTCCTGTAATGACTGAGAAAGCTATTGCAGTGTTCACAGCTACCGAAGCCCAAACTAACATGTCAAAACATCTTAAACATGCTGTACTATAAATAATTGAGAATGAAGCTTGAATACTTAAATGAACATCTAGAACACCTCGTATTTGAATTGTGGTGATCAAATCTCAGGCAAATAATGTATTAAGACACTAGACACTTACATAAAAATTGGTCATTACAATATAAAATTTAACATTTAATACCATTTAAAAACTTTTTGGTGTTTCCGACACCAGTGAATAAAACATCTTAAAATACCTACTTACAGCATTTCAACCTACACTGATTATTATTATTATTATTATTGAATAAAACATCAGCAATTATCACTAAGACAAATGATTTCAAACTTTTGAATGCTAGTGTGGCTTGAACTGTGTTTTGCTCAGTAGACACTGACCAATCAAAGACGTTCCCATTCATTGTTCTGCAAACATTTAGCCAAATCATTAGTGACCATGCAGATTCACCACCTGGACACAAACTGGGCTGAGTAACTGTGTATTTTCCATTCAAAATCCTTTAGTCGTGACTGAGCTAAGCCTGTGGTCAAACAGAAAACCAGCCCAATACATACAGCTTAATAGCCACAAATTTGGTCTTTTTCTGCTGGAGACCACTTTCTTCCTGATTTTTACAGCAGCTTTTTTGCTTTCCAATCGCATTTCAGCATAGCCGTTTTGCACGGTCAAGCGTTGCATTGACCTCTAATTCGGACTTTTATGGATACTTTAACATACACATCAAATAGGCTCACATCTATTGATTTCCAGCTAATTTATCACTACAAAGCATCCGGACCAGGTTTCAAAATTCCTCAGCTATGGTAGTGCAGCTTTATCATTCTGTGTAACGGGATAGCAGCTGATATGATAGATTCTAGGTGGATATATGTGAGGAGACGATGTTGGAGAGGTCCTCAGCTTGTATTAGTACTTAATGAGATAGAGATGGAGCGAAGGATAGAAAGCAGGGTAAGGGAATGAGAGGTAGAAGGCTAAAGGAATAGATGAGGCCTAAAGGAGAGAGCGATGGACACAGCATGTATGCTGCATAGTCACACAGCAGCAATTTCACTTACCTCAAACCACTGGCCGTGGGACTGCATCTTAAGGACCACACAGGGGTCTGGTTTGGACAGTGCATCCCTGTCTGAGATTCCTCTGCAGGCCACACGCAGCTCCACTTTGGTCAGGCAGGGGCTGTTGACCAGGCCCAGCGTGGTGGCTGCGGACTCGTAGATGTCACTCATTTTGATCTCTGCTGAAGCTGGGAAACGGACGACAGAAAAAGGTGCATGAGTGAAACGTGTTACTAGACGATGTGTCATCTGTGGAAGTAGACTGTAATATCGCTTCTTGGATTTTGTGCTATTTTTTAGCAATATTCAGACCTGTGCAAAAGTCAAAGACCACCCTTCACTATTTAACTGCCAGTTGAAATAACAGCCCTTAAATACATGTTACTCATTTTTCAGAAGAGTTTTCCAAGGAGATTCTTCATTTATGCAAGTGAATTGTTATATTGAAAGAAACAAAAAGAAAGAAAGAAAGAAAGAAAGAAAGAAAAAGTGATTGCTTAAAAAAAATCCGACTCAACAAACGATGCATCTAAAGATTTTCTCTTTAAGAGAAAGAAGAAATTCAAGCTCCACTCTTGCTTCAAAACTGAAAAAATCCATGCGTTACACACACACACACACACACACACACACACACACACACACACACATTTGTAAACATATATACACACATATGCAGGTGTCTGCAGAAGTTGTTTTGTTTTCTAAGTAAAGATAAGTTGACACATACGGCATTTCTTGCTGTGAGATTAAGTATGAAGTTAACACATTGCTGCACATTTGCACAATTACTGAGGCTTTGCTGACTTTAATATACTGGAGACCAAAAAACATAAAATACAGCCTATGCAAATAGTATGACGTGTGTTTCATGTTTTATTCATCTCCACTATGTTAGATTCAGCAAATAAACAGAAACTGCACACTAAAATCAGCAGAAAAGGCCATTTAAAGCTCTCTGTACGGGATGTTTTAACTTATTTTCACTTAGAAAATAAAACGTTAAAAAGAGGTGCTGAGTTGTTAAACTTTTGGTGTAACTTTCTTTCAGACATACGCTTTTTTCCGCTTTTCTTCCTGGCACTGAAGTATAAGTAGTATGGACATAATGACTGTTTTGACAAAATTGTCTACAAGGAAGGAAGGGTGGTCTCCGACCGTTGGACCCCACTGTGTTTGATAAACAAGAGCACTATATTATAATAGGTTTATTAATCCATTCATTTTCCTTTTGTACATTTTACAGTATTCAGACCCTGACGTACAGCAGGCGCTTCAGCATTCACTCAGAAATGAAATAACTAAAGTTTCCTTTTCTGTCTGATGACATTAACGACACTGCACAAGATGTGCTTTGATTCATGGGTTCATTAAACTGCCTAATCAGAGCCAATTATGTCAGGATTTTACTGAACTGAACTGAACTGCATCAATCCCACCCAGCACTGGTGCCATGGAGTGAGTGACAAATAGGGGGAAGCGCGGAGAAAGCCATGATACTGTAGTGAGATACTCCTCTGTCCACAGCCAGTCTGGAGGCCGTGAAGGCAGCATGCAGAATGAGCGCAGAGCGGTCCCGGCGGAGCCTCTTTCCCGGGAACGCAGCGCGAAGACCTGACCCGAATACACTGCAGCAGGAGCGTGTATCTCTCTGCGCCGCTCAATTATTCATGCCTTTCGAGCGTTCATGAGAGGAGGCTGGACTTTTTTGGGTATTTTTAGATGAAGTGCCCATGACAGTCTTGCCATGGGGGCACCGGCGAGTCTTTCTCGTTGAGGAATGCGCGTTTCTCACCTCCCTTACGCTCATTTCTGCGCTCGCTCCCGCCCACTCACACTAATCGAAGGTGTCACGCGCGTCAGCGGCGTTATTTTTTTCTCCACCCGTTTTGCGGAACGCCCCGCCCCCCTGTATTGCCATTGGCTAGTATTGTCCTACACCCTGCACTGGGATTAGGCAGCAGTTCACATTCAACGAGGGGAACAGCCTCCTGACCAATCATAGTGCAGGGGGCGGGGCGTACCGGAAAACAGGCGGGAATAAACAACGTGCGTGAGCCTCCAGCCAGGTGTTGAGTAAAGAGAGAGAGAGAGAGAGAGAGAGAGAGAGAGAGAGAGACAGAGAGAGAGACAGAGAGAGAGAGAGGGGCTACTTTACTCTTCATTTGAGATGCAGAAGAGGTCGCTGAGGTGGAGCCCACCTTAGTAATTCACCCAGTTATCGCGGTAAACTCCATACAGAACTAACTGCGAAGCCCACTAAGCTGAGGTCGAAGAGAAGACGCGAAGAAAAACTGCGGCGCGCAAACGAAGCAGTAAAACTACAAAATTATAAATAAACAATATAGAAATTAACCCTAAGCTCTCAGTGCAAGAGAAAGGCCACAGAAAGAGATTTTGGCAATCTCTAAAGCCAATATATGACCAAAAGTTGATTTAACGTGTCTTCTCCGTTTGAACTGAACGCAGTGAAGATCCGTTAGACCGCGACACGCCGTCCGTTACACGGTCTGCAGTGCACTGACTCAGAAAACGGCAGCGTCCAGACTCCTCCGTCCAGCCAGTACAGACTCAGACCGCGCGTCCTTTAATAATAGCGCGCAGGTCGGTTTATTATCTCGTTGATTCCCGTCTTTACTTCTTGCTGACGGTCTACAAACATAGAGGCAAAACTCACTCACCGTCCGCGGGTACAGATAATAATCCCGAACGACGGCAGAAAACTTCTTCAGTGCTGAGACGGCGCTGAGAGCGATTTGCGCATGGGGTTCATGTTCCTTCCACCAGGAGCAGTCCATCCATTCCCCGCCGTCCCTCACTGATTCCGCCTAAAGCGGCGGGAGAAGCTGCTCCATGCGAGTGAGCAGTGCTGGCTGGTCCTGACTGCAGCCGTGCCTCCCAGTTAAAGGGTAGAAAGCACGAGTTAACTTGACTTTTTAAACGTCTGCTCACAGAAACGGTCCGCACAGCCTGCCACCACGGCGCAACACTGCACCCTGGTGCCTGTGAAGGAGAATCACAGACACAGTCTGTTAAAACTGCTTAAAACTCTGTTTTTAGTTCATTGATGTTTCCTTCCATTTTTTCCTTATAACTATTTTCTTAATAACCACGATAGTCTTCTATGTGTGAACAGAGTCTGATACGCTGTTATGGGCAAAAGTGTGTGGACATCTGTACATCGCACCTATATGACATTGCTGGACACCCCGTTCCAAAAACCATGGGGTTTCATATGGAGGTTCCCTCCTCCTTTGTGGCTACATCAGCCTCCGCTCCCCTGAGAAGCTTCGTGCAACACAACGTTTGGAGTGCATCTGTGGGAATTTGTGCCTATTCAGCCAAAATAGCATTTGTGAGGCCAGGCACTGATGTTAGACGAGAAGGCCTGGCTCCTGATCGACATTACAATGCATCCTAAAGGTGTTCAGTGGGATTGAGGTCAGGGCTCTGTGCAGGCCACTCGAGTTTCTCCACACTAAACTCATCAAACCATGCCTTTATGAACCTGGCTTTGTGCACAGGGACACAGCTGGAACAGGAAAACGTCTTCCGCAAACTGTTTTCACAAAGGTGGGAGCAATTGATTGTCTAAAATGACTTTGTATACTGTAGCATTAACATTACCCTTCACTGGAACTAAGGGTTTAACCTGAATCCTGAAAAACATCCCCAGTTTTGACATCAGACTGCCAGATAGGTAAGCATGATTCATCACTACAGAGAACAGGTTTCCTCTGCTCCATAGGTTGTTGATGGTGTGCTTTACACCACTCCACTCAATGCACCTAATTTCATGAAGCTACTGATATACAGTTCTTTTGCTGATATTGATGAGTCAGTTTGAAACTCTGTAGTGAGTGATGCAATGATACACTATATTTCCAAAAGTATTCACTCACCCATCAAAATCATTGAATTCAGGTGTTCCAATCACTTTCATGGCCACAGGTGTACAAAACCAAGCACCTCGGCCTGCAGACTGCTTCTACAATCATTAGTGAAAGAATGGGTCGCTCTCAGGAGCTCAGTGAATTCCAGCACAGTACCATGATAGGATGCCACCTGTGCAACAAGGCCAGTCGTGAAATTTCCTCACTACTAAATATTCCACAGTCAACTGTGAGTGGCATTGTAACAAAGTGGAAGCAAACGACAGCACCACAGCAACGCAGCCACGAAGTGGTAGGCCACATAAAATGACAGTGGGGTCCACAGATGGACAAGTCTGGGTTTGGAGGTTGCCAGGAGAACGGTACTTGTCTGACTGCATTGTGTCAAGTGTAAAGTTTGGTGGAGGTGGGATTATGGTGTGGGGTTGTTTTTCAGGAGTTGGGCTCAATCCCTTAGTTCCAGTGCAAGGACCTCTTAACGTTCTGGCAGACCAAGAGATTTTGGACAATTTCAAAACTTTGTGGGAACAGTTTGGGGACGGTCACTTCCTGTTCCAACATGACTGCACACCAGCGCACAAAGCAAGGTCCATAAAGACATGGATGAGCGAGTTTGGTGAGGATGAATTTGACTGGCCTGCACTGGTCCTGACCTCAACCCCACAGAGCCCCTTTGTGATGAATTAGAGTGGAGACTGTGAGCCAGGCCTTCTCGTCCAACATCTTCTGTAAAAATTCTGTAAAAATGGTCAACATTTCCCATAAACACACTCCTAACCCTGTGGAAAGCTGCTGTAGCTGCAAAGGGTGGGCTGACATCATATTAAACCCTATGGATTAAGAATGGGATGTGGCTCAAGTTCATATGCATGTGAAGCCAGACGAGTGAATACTTTTGGAAATACAGTAAAGATAGGCACTGTGCGCTTCAGCACTCGGTGGCCTTGCTCTGTGCGTTTGTGTGGTCTAACGCTTGACAATTTTCACTCCATTTTACAATAGTAGTACTTACCATTGACTGGGGCAGATCTAGCAGCACAGAAATTTCACAAACTGACTTGTGGCAAAAGTGGCATCCTATGACTGTGCCAAGCTTAAGGTTAATGAGCTCATCAGTACGACCTGCTAATGTTTGTCTATGGAGATTGCAAGGCTACGTGCTTAACTTTATTCATGTGTTAGCAATAACTCAGCAGTTGGGTGAGGGGTGTCCACACTGGCTATATAATGCACATACTCATTGACAGCAGTCTTTGCTGAACAGATGTTAGATGTAAGTTGGACAGTTGTCAGTGGCCAAAGATGGGTAACGTTTATTCAGTTACACATTCATGTACGGTTTTGATAGATTTGTACTCCGCAGAGCGCTCGAATGATAGCATTTGACTGTAACTGAAGTAAATTCGTGAATAAAGCATCTTACTGAGTTTCTCTTTTGTCATCAACCTTTTGGCACTAATATATTTTTTGTCCTTGATTATGTTGGTGATGGCATCTATACTGATCGCTCACACCTCTGATTGTAGAGCTTGAGTATTTGTTTTTAGAAAAAGCTGAAAGGACAAGTAGAATTCAGTTCCTGTGCTGATAGATGTTGGAGGTACTGAAGATGTCCTGTAGGAAACTACATGGAGTACTTAGTACTTGGATGTGCTAGTTTTTGCGCTTCTGCTCGAGTTGCTTTTTTTATTTGATCCATTATTCACTGAATTCACTAGTTTTACTTGAGCATGAGTTTGGGCTACTTTGCTACATCTGTCAGTGGCAAGAGAGAGAGGTTAAAGGGGAACACCAGTCAGAAATGTTAGCCGTGGTGCTGATATGAAGCAGACGTTCATGTCGAAGCTCCCTCAGTTACTGTAGGACCTGGTTAAACTGCCTAAAACGTCTGAAACGTTGTTTTACAGCAGTTTGGAGACGTTAGGTCTAAAAACCGGTTACAGCGGTGCAGGTTCACTGTATGTAACTAAAGAGAAGCTGAAGTAAGTTGGATCGCGCCATGCGGCCAAACAGAGGTCAGAAGTTGTGGTCAGATGTGATCTAAGCCCTCCTTTGTTCTGAATGCCTGCCTGTCCATTTCATCCTCAGCAGTAAAAACGCCCTGCTCTGTGACTGAAGCCCCCAGAGGTGCCCGGCTGCGGCCAGGTCGCGTGTGAGAGCCGTTAGATGTTTTGAGGGGTTTTGCTCGGACCGTGATTGAGGGTCCACGCCCAGCCCGGTCCGCGCTACATCCGGGCTTTCTGCAGGGTGTCACAAGCCTGCGAAGATGGCGACTGCGGGGAGGAATACACTGCTATCCGCTAGCTTAACTGTAAATAACAGCGCAGCAGAAAGCCAAAACCCAGAGGAAGACGACGGACAGAATTTATGGTAAGCATAGCCTTGGTTTCTACTACGCAGCGAGCCTGGGCTGCGGAGTGAAGCAGAACCGCGTTAGTTAGGCGTTGAGCCGGCGAGCCCAGCAGACAGGCAGGTGCCCGCTGCCGCCTCGGCTCCGGCCAGCCCTGTTTTTGTGTAAAGGCAGGATTTGTTGCCAACGCCCGTTTTGCTTCTCTACGCTCAGGTCATCGATATTGAGTGAAGTATCGACGCGTTCACGGTCCAAGCTGCCGTCGGGGAAGAATGTCGTGGTTATGGGTGGGTATTCCTCCTTTTCTCCTCCGCAGTTATTATTGTTGTTCTGTTTCATGACTGCTCTCCGTGTCCTCTCCCACAGCGCTGTGCTCGCTAACAGTCGACGGGCTGCATGACCTGCAGTCTGGTTAACCATTTTAAACCGAGCTGGTCTCCAGCTCGACCCTGGTCTCTTCGCATTACAGTCCTGGTCGTAGCCAGTGGGCTAACAATCAGCCGTGCTGCAAGCTCGCTAGCCGCTATGCTAGTGTGCACATCATTGTCTGAACTGATCTCCGTCTCCATTGACAACGCTGCGCTCCGAGACGGGGACCGAGGCTGACCAGCCGAGTGGCCTAGGCTCGTATATGGAGCAGTTGTGTTACTGCTGGAGAATTTCTGGCTTGAATTTCTGGCCCCTTACAGCCAGACAGATAATCCGCACCAGAAGACATTGCCATTAGCTTATCACTGGGCTGGTAGCGGCCCAGTTGCTCATACCGCTGTTAGCGTTATTAGGTGGACAGTGGACACAGGGGGCAGTTCACTGTCTGGGCGGGTTTTATGCCTGTTTTTGTTTTGTATCATATTTCGCCAAAACTATAAACACATTTAATAATAATTGTTTTGTAATAATAATAATGAGAAGAAGAACCAATAAACAACAACAATAATAATAATAATTATTATTATTATTATCATTATATTGTTAGTAGCCACTCTCTGAAAAAAGAAACAACTGTTACTGGGGCAGTGCTCCTCTTGTCACTGGTGTGGTACCCTCAAGGGTAGTCGGAGAATATAATTCATGTACATTTCCATAATCTATTGAAATCATCTTTTTCTAAGTTGTATTGAGTCCACACAACACTCTCTAGGCTTTTTACTCGATTGCTCTGTTTTAAAACATTAGGTTACAAAAAGGCAAAAATATGTACTTTTCCACTGGGAACACCTATAACATTTATATAAGGCACACAATTGGACCTTAAAACCGCTGCTGTACTGACGGTACATTTACATTGTTTGTACCTTGATGGACTAAAAATGTACCTGCGTAGAACCTTTATTTGTTACAGTGCATGTGTGTCAACTGATGTTTTTCATGAAAATGTGAGCACAGAGCTGAAATGCTGTGGAATTGGTGCCAGTAAATACATGAGGCTGAGCCTAGTTTATATGTGATAATAAGTCTGTCCTTAAACCCAAAATATGTGTACAGGTGAAGTGGGATCCGGTAAGACTACCATGGTGGCCAAACTGCAGGGTGTGGAGGAATACATGAAGGGTCGGGGCTTGGAGTATCTATACTTTAATGTGCACGACGAAGACGTCGATGGTAAGGAGAGTGACTGGATAGCATTTGCAAATGGTACCATTACCTACACAAGTTTTTTGGTGGCATTTGGGTGCCTAGTCCAACCTAAAGTATGCTAGTAGACTTATATGTGGTGTATTTGGCCTCATACTTTCTTTATGAGCCCATATCCTATATTTTTATCTTCACTCTGGGGTCCTCTTATATAGATTGTGATGCTTTCTGTACCAAAAACAGTCTGATCATTTTTCCAACCACTCCTTATCCCTTATAATTAAACAGGCTGTATTTGTGACAATACATTTAAGGCTGGTATATGTAAGTAGACTCTCTTCTGATTGGTTGGCCTGCATTATGCTTCATTGGAAAAAGCTGTTTGGGCTGAAACATTCATAACTTGAATGGATGGAGCTAAGCTGCTGTAGGCTGAATACACAGGTATATTTAAATAGGTTGTTTTCCATGGTATCACAAAACAGTGAATTTATAATGGTCTGTTTAGTTTTCCCATATGGATTGTATGAATGGTCTGTTTTTAAGCTTTAGCAGTGTCGTTATACTACATCAAACACCTAGTATTATTTACACTGTTACACAATGTGAGCCCTTTAAAATGTGTATTTAAAACAGGTAGTTATCTATGTGATTTAGATGCGTATGGTATTATGTATTGGCGCATTGTTTTCCTCATAATGTCACTAGAGGCTAAAGATTTGTCATATGGTAAAAATATATTATCACAATACTTGAAGACTTTTCACAGTGCACAATTTGTATCACGCTGATCGGTTTTTCTGGAATGAACAAAACCAGCAAAACAGCCCTTTAAAAAAAAATAGGCAATGAAACTGCGTATCAGATAAAAAAAACCCAAAACAATAAAACAGACTGGCTTATTTTTAAATGGTTGTAATAAATAATAATAATAATAATAATAATAATAATAGTAACATCTCTGTAATTGGTCTGTGTTTATATACATGCAGTTGTTCTAGAATTAATGACAATACCTGTGATTTACTCAGAAAAGCACTTTCTGATGTAATTTATCATCATATTGCCCTCGTACTGCAGACTGTGACTTCAGGAGGGAGCTCTGCTCGTGTCATTGCCTGAGTTTATCTGAACATTTACTCAGATGTTACTCCTGTAGGTGGCACAGCTTCAGGGAGACTGGGATGCTGGGGCACTCAGAATCAATACTGCACCATTTCCCGTTTTATCTCTGCAACACTTTACTTGGGTTAAGAAGTGTTTGTAAAATGTACAACTGAAATGAAAGCAGTAAATATAAATATAAACAGGAACTTCATAGGCTTTTGTCCTTTTTTTACTCAAAATAAAGATATTAACTGATGTATTAAAAAAAAAACTTAAATCTTCTGAAAAGGATCTTGTAACATCTGGAACCATGTCACAGCTTTGAATTGGCTCTTAAGTAACAAGAAACATGATAAAGTTTAATTGTCAATAAATAAGATCATTTGAGCTGAGCTGTGTGTCTCTGCCATGCATACAATTATGAGGCATTATTATAAACTGTCATGCAGTCAAAACATCAGGTTCCATTGCATAAAATGCAAGTGACCCATTAAAATCAGTCTGTCTGACCTTCTGTCTGGTATTTTATTTTACCACTGAAGTGCAATCAGCAGCTGAGACTGTAGGATGTGGATGCAGCAGATTTTCTGGAAAGGTGCAGTATCCCCCCACTCCGCTTTAGCCAGTGAAGTTACCCTGAGTGGCCTGATGGCAGCACTGTAGCACAGCATTGTACATTTTGACACAGATCTTCTAAACTGAGTTGTACAGTCAAAATGTTTCATCAGATTCTATGACCAAAAACATCTTTTGATAACAAGTGTATTGTTTTTTATTTTTGAATTGGTCTTTGCTATAATCTACACTTGAACATTTGTTATAGGCTTGTTCACCTTTATAAACAATGTAGTAGCCACATTGCAATTGGTCTTTAGTGGCTGTAGCTTAGAGGAAGGCAACAGATGTAACAACAGATTGTGCAAGTTAGATCTTTATACTTTGCAGGGGCAACTTGAAAAATGTTATTGTCAGGTTTCAGCTGGCCTTTGACATGAAGTTATGTCCACACTGTACTGGCCTGTATGTTGTCAGTCAACCAACAGAAGTGCTATGTTTTTCTTTTTTTTTTCTTTTTTTTTTTTTACATAGTTTATGAAATTCTCACATATTTGAAATCACTTCCGAGTCATTTTATGAAATTTCCCTATAGGCTATCTTAAAGTAGGTCATGGAACGTCTCATGAGTGACTGCCATACTTTTTTCTGAATGCTTAGTCATGACAGGCCTGATAATCACCGGATTTTCCATAAATATTTGTATGTCATTCTGATTATTCAAACCAAGTTTGACCTAGATTGACCCTAAGACCCATAACACACCAAGCTGGCATCTAAGAATTAGCGCCAACTCCGACTGTTCATCGCCTTCAGCCAGTTTGCCGCAGCCACTTGTTTTCTGTGAAAATTGCGCTCGACCACGCCAATAAGACTACAGCTGGCTTGTTTACGAGTAAGGAGGCACCTCTGTAGCTCTGTAGGCTTGACAATAATTTAAAACAGCAATGTAGAAAATAAATATTTTTTGACTGTTTTATAAGCTTCAAATGTCCCTGTTTGCAGTGTATGAAACACCTAGTGTGTGAAAATGAAAGTAAACCACCACTGGCAGATTAACAGGCTGTGTGGGTAAAAAATCTAAAAGTGAGCATTTTTAAACCTACATTGAACAGTGATTTAAAATGTTCATAATTCTATGACAAAAAGTGATGAAGTGAAATGAGTATCACAGTTTTTATTTTATCTTTGTATGTTATCCAAGTCCCTTCAGTGCTCTTGTGTGCGTGTGAGTTTATTCATAACAGTATCCATAAGGGTTGCAGGCCTAAGGCAGTACTACAGTGCATAAAAAGATTGACCTAATAGTTTGTATATGTATAATTCACTCTGGAAGTGAAGTATAGTTTGGAAGTTTGTTTAGCCTTGGTACAACACATTAATGATTAAAGCATCCAAGTTTTAGGTAGGCAGTTCTAGTCCGTCAGTGTTGTAATTGTCCTTTATTAATAATGTAACATTTTAGCCTTACATACATTCCTTTGTCAGGACATCAATTAACCCAACTAAAATGGATCCATTACAGATTTAATAAAAACATCTTATTGTATTTTGCAGACCATACACGGTGTAACGCATGGGTGTTGGATGGGGATCTGTATCACAAAGGCCTGCAGAAGTTTGTTCTTTCTGTGGATAACCTGGCTGACTCTCTGGCCTTGTTCGTGGTGGATCTGTCCCGGCCCTGGCTGGCCCTAGACTCTCTGCAGAAATGGGCGAGCGTGGTGAGGGACTACCTGGACAAACTGCGAGTGCCTCCTGAGACCATGAGAGAGCTGGAGCACAGATGTAAGTGTCTGTTTGTCTGCTGGTTAAACTGTGTGTGTTGCAGCATCCATTAAAAATGATCAGTTCAATTTGTTTATATTAAATATTATTCTGTGAATAATTATTTCAGGACTAATTAATATATTTTTTGTATTGAAATATATTTTATTGCTTTGTTAGCTTTGTTTACTTGTTTTGTGGGTACAGAAATGTCAGTGATGTGATGAAATTATTATTTTCAAAGCATCAAGCTGGACGAGCTCAGATTGCTTAAATTGGGTTGTGGTGATTGGTTGATTACGCTAATACCATGATGGTGATCAAAAATATGTGATAAAATTGACAGTAAGTCAGCGGTGCCTGTTTTGTACTGGCACATTGTTTAAAAAATCCAGTTTTGACGGCCAATACCAGCCAGAATTGTCAGTCAAAAAACATATCCGTCTTGTGCTTTTATGCAATGTACTGTGATTTTCTGGATGGCTTTTTCTGGGTTTTTAGTGGTGAAGCAGTTCCAGGAGTATGTAGAGCCAGGCAGTGATCTGGAAGCCGTGCCCCAGAGGAGAAATCCTGAGTCGGAGGAGGAGAGCATCGTTCTGCCCCTGGGGGACAACACACTTACACACAACTTGGGCATTCCTTTAGTGGTGGTCTGCACTAAGGTTGGCCTTTTTAACAGCCCTTTTCTGTGTTTCGGGTAATGTAGTAGTTTTACCTATTGTAAACGAACCTGTAAGCTTACGTGTTATTTTGTATGAGTTTTTATGATAACAATGGGCCTGATTCATCAAATGCACTTAAGAGGAAATTTCTTCTTAAAACACACTAATGCAGTTTTCACAAAGATTCTGACACACAGCTGTGTTTTCTTATTAGGTATTCGTTCTTAGGTAAAAGCAAAATCTACGCACACTTGACTTTTTTTCTTAGGATCTTTCTTAAGCACAAGAAAAAAGTTATGAAGATAATGGTGAATGAGGCCTAGTGTTATTTTGCATATATTTTTTCACAGTGGCCGGTTTTGTATACAAAGCTTGTAGTAGTAGTAGTAGTGGAGTAGTTTTACAAAATAAGCATGGAGATCATTCATTACAGTGCAATGGCTTGGATGTCCAGTGAAACCGATAAACCATATATAGGGAGAAGTGAACTATAGCTGTGAATGCAGTTTTATGATGGTGATCTAAGTAGATTAGGCTCTCTTTACACTTTGCACTCTCTTTCTCTCCCTGTTTTGCTAGTGTGATGCTATCAGCACTCTGGAGAAGGAGCACGATTATAGAGATGAGCACTTAGACTTCATCCAGTCACACATCCGGCGCTTCTGCCTGCAATGTATCCTTCACAGCCACACGCTTTGAGAGAACTGTCACCAGACTGCTGTGTACACAGCTGTTTACAGCTATGTTTACATGTAGGCTTATGTAGAGCAATTGGAGTTTTATGGGTCAGATCATTGCACACTCCCACTGCCCTGATTTCAAAGTTGTGCTACAGCGTTGCTTGTATTTACAGTGTTAGCAGAGAGATTGATTGCCAAATGCATTATCTGTGTCATTTTTGTGTCAGGGCAACAGAAGTTTTAGGTAATGTATTAATTCTTTAAGGGTCGATGTGCCAGTTCAGATAGTAACATAATCCAATGAGACAGAACCTCCACAGTTGAGAATAAATTGCTACAATTATGTTATGATAAAAGTTAAATGGTCAAGTGCCCCTTGACACGTCGCCAATCAGATGGAGCAGCGCTACTCTACACATCCATGAAGGAGAATAAAAATCTAGACTTGTTATATAAATACCTTGTGCACAGGTTATATGGCTTTCCATTCAACTTCCCTGCCCAGGTGGTGGAGAAGGATTCAGTGTTTATGTAAGTGCTTCATCTCTTGTAACATACAGCTGTCTGGGATAAGTATAATTGATATAAAAAAATAAAAATGAAGATGTTTTGAAATATGTTGAGATTTAAACATCCCATGGAGGAGTACTTCTGTGCCTGGTCACTGCTGACTGAGTTACCGAGTAAATAGAACCCAGTGACGGTAAAATCCTGTGAACTGGTTTAAAACCCTGTCATTTATTCATTGGTATCTTTTATTCAAGCCATAGGAAGAGCCACACCCCTGACCTGCTTTAACCATTTACCTGTAGTTCACAAATAAGATGACTCTGTTACCGGCACAGGCCTGCCAATACCAGTTTCAAGGGGTAAATAGCTGATATTATAGATGTATTTGAATTTTTTTTTATACTTTTATATATGACAGTTGCTTTAGGTAAACAGTGTTTTACTCACTGATTTGATTATGTGATCTGTCAAAACGTTCAGTTACCAGGTTTTTTAAAAACTAAAATAAAAAAAGGAGAAACTCATACTTAACAACAAGAAAATATTTAAGAATATGTGTGGATGCAATCACTTTGTTTTACGTTCACTGTCAGTATTGAGCGATCAACATTGAATTATTTAATGTTTGCATGGACGGTCATAAACATGCATCCCAGCCAGCAGCAAACTAATCCAAGGTTCCTTTGGAAGTGGATTAAGGGTGTTTTCACACTTGTCAGAAATATTTGAGTCTGCTCTTAGGACTGATTCTGGGCTTGTTTTGGGGAGGGGCTTATTATCACTGGTTTGCTCTCACACACAAGAATTCCCTTCTTACTCTGGGTGGATTGCGCAGATTCGTATGTCACTTTTCTGTTTGCAAAATGGTAGGCTTTATTAGCTTTATCCTTTTTCTGTTTTTTATTTTCCTTGGATAGAAGCACTCAAGCAGCACGTGGCATTTCATGGAGCCATTCTCGCATGAGAAGGTTTTTAGCCATGCATTCGATGTTTTAAAAATGACTAATCGCACAACCTCAAAAATGTGAAAACGCCCTAAGACCTGTTACTTTTGAAGGTCGCATGGTTCAGTTGTTTGTTGCACACTTGTGTACGAGTGTCCACACTTGTCAAAGACTAACTAAAGAAAAAGTTTGATTACTCAAGGTAGCATGCTAACGTTTCACCCCATCATCAGGAGATCATGAGTTTGAGTCCTGTTGATGTCACAGTCAAAATACACACAAATTCCCAGAACATTATTTACAATCTTTTCATTGATGCACATAAACTGGTTGTCAGTATCGGTCAATATAGGGTCAGTTTCTCAGACGGGGCTTGTGTGTACACAGCTTTCTAAATAGAGATTCTCCACTGAAAGGGAAGTAGTTCAGCACTAGGCTTAATCCTTGACCAGCAGGCTGAACCCTTTATTGGCCATCCAGTGTATTTGGGAGGGCTCTAGTATGTCAGCCAGAATTGATCTTCTTTGGCTTTAGAAAAGTGCAGAACTTTGACCTCTGATTTATTATTTTTCAGTCCATCAGGATGGGACAACGAAAAAAAGATTGCTATTCTACATGAAAATTTCCAGACAGTAAAAGCAGACGATAACTTTGAAGATGTAATAGTGAAGCCACCAGTTAGAAAGGTGAGGCAATCACAGATTTGTCCACACGTTTACTGACTGGTCATGTCCAGTGTGTATTTTCTATGTTGCTCGTCTTTGGCTATTATTTAAATAACGTGTGATTCTTCCTTCCAGTTTGTACATGAGAAGGAAATTCAAGCAGAAGATGACCAGGTGTTTCTTGTAAAATTGCAGGTAAGGGTTTTCCAAAGCATGTCAAGCAAGCATGTTTCACCATGCGTGGTTTACTGGCTTTGTTTTCTTGGTGTGAAAAAGCTGGGTGGTTGTGCTTTTTCTGTGCCAAACGCAGTCATTTGCCACGTTTTCCATACATTTGTTTTAACTGAAATTGCACCAAAGGTTATAACTTGGATCTAGCCTTCTGCTTTAAATGATCAGGGTGTTCCTGCTGACGTTCCCAGACAGTTCTTGAGTGTCTTTAAAACATCACACGCTCATATTCAGTCTGAATTGCACCATCTACATTCCTGAAGACATAACAGTTCTACTATAGTTAGTGGATAATTTTACGTGATGTGATGGTAGAATGGTATTGATGAAGTTATTTATATTTAACAACTCCGTGCAGTTTAGGACGTGATGCTAATTCCATTTCCTGTGATCTACATTAGCCTTGTGGCTCCAGTACAAAACTAAACTACCAACCCTCAAACTCTGAACATATGATGCATTTAGGCAAAATTGTCTGAAAAATCTTTATTAACTTGAGGCAAGATTGTATTAATAATGAATAAATGAATGATAAAATAGCAAATGAACAGTTGTAAAGTGGATTTTTGTAAGTGTTAGTGGTGTTTGGTGTCTGAGCTAAGCTATGCTAAACCATCTTGAACTCCCTAGAAACATTGCTGACTCCTCAGTGCTTCTGTAAGCAGTTTTAGATAGTGCAAGTCTTAAACCACAGCATACACAGTTGCTTGAGTCTCCCAGGCTGCAGATGAATGTTGCAGGGAAATTTACAGAGCTTCTGTAGATGCTAGGGGTGTAAACAGTTAACCACTACCTCCCAAAAAAAGTTAATTTAATTTGATTCCATTTTCAATAAATAACCATTCCTAGGTGGAGTTCATGGGTTTATCATTTAAGCTGAGGAATGGTTTCAACTATACGTGAGGACACAGTTGGCAGTTGGTTCAGCTAAATAGACCTACTAAAAAATGAAACGCGCAGCTAAAAATAGTGGCGTTTGGGACCACTTTTCAAGAGGGCAATAGCACAACTACAATGATGTACCATTTGGGAAGAAAACCTCCGCACATAGACAACTGTTTCATCCATGTTCTCCAAGAGAAAGTGAATGGGTGTATAAAAATGTAGAGAAGGACATGGTGCCATAGGCAGCTGTGGTCATGACTTTTATGTTTATTTTACCTAATGAGTGATCAGTAAAGAAACTTTAGAACTTTCAGCAGTCCATCATTGTATATTCCAGGCATTGGCCATTTTTTGGTTTCAAACCATGGTGGTTCAGCCATATTTCACAGTTGAAATGAACCATTATAAAATTGATAGGTCGCATCATCAATTTTAGCTTTGCTGGTTAAAATTGGTAATTGATGCTAAATAATGACTCTCAGTTATTGTTAAAAAGAATTTAAGCAAATTTACATCCCTAGTAGGTGTAGTAAGAATCTTAAACTTTTTTTTTTCTGTTTCTAATGTGTTTTTAAGACACTGTTAGCCAAACAGCCTCCAGTTACTGCAGGAAGGCCAGTGGTAAGTTTTCCCTCCAAAAACTTAATTAAAAGTTGAATTCTCAGTTAAGAGTCTGAGAAGTTCCGACTTTTCTTTGTTCTTTTGTCCTTGCTAATGAAACTCTGTTGAAAGTAATTAAGTTTAGTGGTCTGTAACATTTGTATGTTTGTGTGTGTGCATTAGGACACCTCAAACAGAGCTCCTACCGGCTCTCCAAGGACAACTAACCGCTCAGCGGCTGCTAATGTGGCCAACGTCATGCCCATGCAATCAGGTACCAAGAAGATTGATCCCAACATGAAAGGTGTGTATGAGAGCCATCTATTCAGGATGCATGCTCTCTTCTGCTCTCTTGCTCTGCCTCTCTCTTTCTTCTCTGCCCTTTTCCTCTCTCTCTTTCTGTCTCTCTCCTTGGCTCCATCTGTCCTGCACCAAATGTCTGGACCAATGCTCCTGGGATCACACCTCTCTTTAGTCCTGGGATCTAACTCCCCTGCTCTCTGGCTCTGCTTTTATTAAGCTACTAACTCTTATCGCCTCCTCCCAAACTCATTGTCTTTAACTACTCTGCTTTAAACTATGGGTAAAAGTAAATATGCCACTGATTTCTATCTGCTGTATCTATATGGTTGATTATCACAAATACTTTCATTGAGTTTCCCTATATTTAGAAAAGAACAGAAAACCTGTTTAAAAGAGAATTACAGATTTTTAATGTCTCTAATTCATTGGGTAAGATGAGCCATTGAGAGTTGTTAATCCATCCATCCATCCATCCATTTTCTAAGCCGCTTCTCCGTCAGGGTCGCGGGGGGGTGCTGGAGCCTATCCCAGCAGTCTTCTGGCGGAAGGCAGGATACACCCTGGACAGGTCGCCAATCCATCGCAGGGAGAGTTGTTAATGTTATATATATATATATATATATATATATATATGAAAACATAATATTGACTTTGTTACATTTAAATGTTGAATTATAACATTTGGAGAAATTTGCCTTAAGAATAAGCTGTTGGGCAGTTGCAGAATTCCATCAGTGATGTTCATGCAGTCTTAAGTTTTAAGTTTATAAGTGTAAAGCTGTGTAATTTGCTCTCCAGAGACAGGATTAGTTTTCCAGAAGAGAGAATTTGTAATAATCTGTTAATACCCTGATGTGGTAAGTTGTGCCGCTGGAGTTTAACAGGCTGGATCTCACATGGTGCCAGGGCAACCTTAATGTTTTGTTAGGGCAAAATTTACCACAGTTGTTTTTCTTTTACTGTGTTGTTTCAGTGTTCAGGTGTTAAAATTCTAAGGCATTTTCCTCTGTCTGTAAGACTTAGTTGGTAGAGAGTAATAGTTGTAGTTTCAAGTTTTGCATTACATATCATCTTGGCTTCGATGTATCGTTTGGGGGGGGGACTTATTGTAAAATATGTTTGTAAAATTATTGTAGGCTTTTTAAAACTTCATGTGCAAAAAGCTCTTATTTTTAAGAGTGCAGGCACATACTTCAAACGTTTCAAGAAATTCAGCAAGTGCCCATTATCCTTTATTATATGTATGTTTTTTTGTTTTCTAAATACAGGGAAATGTGTCAGAGTTAATCAACTGTACTAAAGAGATGCTGCAGATAGAGATTAGATGAAAAAAAAAATACTGCTTTGTTCTATTTTTTTGGATGTCTCCGACGTGGTTCCCATACCAGTTCTCAGAGATCCCCAGCCAGTCGAAGACACTCAGCTAGAGAAGCATCGATACTAATACTGGCAGTGAAATACATTCACACAGAAGGGTGTTACTGACTCTGTGGTGGTCGGACACAAAGACTTCGTAACTCGCCTTAGCATACTCCCACCAGGCATGCTCATGCACTTTTAGTCCTTTTTTAAACACACACACCACAACCGTTTCCCCAGTATGGGTGACTACATTTAATCCATACATTCTGTCTTCACTTATGCTGACTGAATAGAATAGCGAGATATAAGCATATATAAGCATTATTATTTTATTTTTCTCTAACTATGTAGAATATGCTGTAGAGGGACCCTAATGTCCTACTGTGTACTTCACTACCTAGTTTTAGTAGTTAGCAGACCTGCTGAAGCTCAGTTTCTGACTGCATTTGCCTGGCACTCCGGTGGGCATGTTATTTTAAATGAAACAGCTTTATTTGATATTGTCCATAGAGCTTCATTTCGCATAGCATCTTCATACAGTGTGAGTCACCAAGGAACAATATTTAGAAGAAATTGCACAATGTATGTCTGATTTCAGGCAAAACTAGCTTTAAAGACCTCAACAGCATGAAACGTGAGCTCCTCAGATTTTCACTTTCAGACTGTCACTTTGCTACAGACTATTGTTGAGAGATAAAGAAGAACAAAACCCAATCTCACTTGATCCAAGGTAACTAATATAGGTCAGCTAGCTAATGAATGTCATTTAAATCAGCTAGATTTAAAAGACATGTACTCGGTTGGTAAAAAATCATGTCGATGCATCGCTACACTAGCCATCAATAGCCAAAGCATCCCAGGACAGGACTGGGAACCACTCAGTCATTTAGTCAAGGCCAGTGCTTGTCCTATAGCCTTGGAAGTGTTTTAGCAAGATTTCAGCAGATGTTCTAATTTTATTTAGACTACAGGAAAAGATTGCTTCTCAGGGTGGGGGATTAGGGGAGATGCAGACAGTATTAGGATTTTCACTGCCTGTCCTTAGCTCTGTCCACTCTGAATTCTCTTTAACATTGTATTCATCTGTTTTTAAACTCTTTCTTGTTTTCTTTTCTTTTCTTTTTTTGTTTTTTGTCAAACTTGCCTGGGTGAAGGTAGAAGTTGCTATTTTATTCAAATCTGACACCAGCTTTAGTCATTAATATAATGAATACATTTAGAGTACATTTACACTTGGACTTAAATCTCTGTCTGCCTCAAGTCAAGAATAAGGAACGTTAGTCATCTCAAATAGACAAGCATACAGTGAAATTAAACATTTACTGGACCACACAGTAAAAGTGACAGATACATATAGTGTGATTAAATAACATAGTACTGTAATGTACAAATTACAATACAGTAAGTGCAACAGTGCAACGTTAAGCTCAGAGCTCAACAGTATATACTTTGCAATAAATATATAGCACATAATGGCATTGGACAGTAAAGTGTGTGATGTTCTTTGATCGAGTTTGTCTTTCCCTGCTGGCAGGTGGTCAGACCAGCGAGGGCGTGCTGGCTAACTTCTTCAACAGCCTCTTGACTAAAAAGGCAGGTTCACCCGGTCCCGGTGGCCAGCCCGCAGGGGGAGGGAGCAACACTCCTGGAACAGTCCGCAAGTCAGGTAAGAGTCACAAGATGACATCTATGATGATACACAGGCCTTTTCATGTTCCTCTGCAGCTTCCCTCAGTCTAGGAATGTAAGTACATTATTAAGAATGTAAGTAAAGTAACTGTTATGTTTGAGTTTATAGATTTTTTTTTTTTATCTAATTATTTACTAATTTACTGCATTTATAAACAGTCTTGACCACATTTCCTTTGGCCAAGCCTGTTTATTAAATTATGAGATTCCATCATTTCAAATGTGATTCCTAAGCTGGAAAACAGCTTGGAAGAATTTGTTCAACAATCCCCAGTAACTCTGAAGCAAAAAATAGTGGAATCATCTTGTGACTTTGGGAGGTCAATCACTACCGCTTTTTATAAAAAGATGAAAGGCACCTTATTTGTGCTTAAAATAAGCCCTAAACCTCTACAACCTGATGAAATCTCGCATATTTTGAATATTGAGGAATTAAGGGGAGCTATAAAGAAACTGTAGACATTTGCGACTTTTATCCCAAAGTGACCTTGTAATCTGCCTACTGGTTTGCTTTGTTCAACTGCAGAGTGACTGGAGAGACTTGACCAAATTCTTAATCACATCATAAATTCAGAAATTAATTTGTGGGACTTAAAGAGACACTCCACCATTTTTCATCTGGTTAATAGGTCCAGCATGATGCACATTTCAGGTCTATGTATTTGATGGTTTTGCTACATTTTAGCAGTGCTTTGGTGTAGAGTAAAATTTACCAAAAAGGTTTTTAAAGGTAATTCCACAATTTGTTTTCAAAATTCTGCTCAATTCACTGGTTGAAATTGTGTTTTTATGTGAAATAGTTAAGTGTAGTGACACTGACCAACTCCAATGCAAATTTAGCCATGTTATTTACTACCAATGAATCTATGTCTTCTTAGTTTTTATATGTAATGTTAATGATGGTAAACTAATGTGAAGTCTGAGAAAAAAAAATTTTTTTTGGATGCTCTTTTGCCTGAAAACCTTTCTCCTTTCTTTGGCCATTTCTGTTATAGTGTATTTTGTGGAAGTTTCTAGTATTTGTTTAATACTTCCATTGGTTGGATAGTGTAGTGGGTAACACCTCTGCCTTGTACGCTGTAGACTGGGATTCAATCCCCCACCAGGGTAAGCGCCCTACACTATACCAATCAGAATCCTTGGGCAAGACTCCTAACACCACCTTGGCCTCCCTGTGTAAAATAATTGTAAGTCGCTCTGGATAAGAGCGTCTGCTAAACGTCATAAATGTACTGAAATATTTAGAACGGAGCATTTTGCATCCAACTCCTCTAAATTAGGTTGTTTACATCTTGACAACTGAATTCTTGCTGTTACTTATTATGTCTTCCCATCTCACAATTGCCAAGTTATATTGTGCTTGAATTGTGTTTTTGTTTGTTTGTTTTTTTTTTTTTCCACTCAATTCAGTTTTTTGATGTTCTAGTTTGCAAACCTCTGAAAAGTAGTGGTTGACTGACATTGAGGATAAGATTAAAAATAGTGGAGTGAGCCTTTAGCTTTTGAGTCCCCCTCAGTTATGTGCATGTTTTTTTTTGTTTTTTTTTTGTTGTTGTTGTTTTTTTTTATCTTGTTCAGCATCATTGAAATGTGTCCTCTGTTTTTCCTTTATGTTTTTATTCTTATACTTTCCATCTTCCTCCATCCCTCACTGTTCCCCTTACCATCCTCTTCTCCTCATCGATCCCTACGTACCAGACCTCTGACATCAACAACGGTAAAAGGAGTGGGGTGGAAAAAAAAGACCAAACCCTTACTGCATGTTCAAACCTAACCGGTCATCCAAACACATGCTGTGATTGTCAGGGTCTATATATTTTAGGACTAGTATTACAATACATTCAAGATTAATTACTTTACACATACATATTTTGGCACTGTTGAACCAAAACTTTTACAGATTTGATGTGGACCAAATGACAGTTGCGCTGAGTGTTTGGATTAAATTAATTAAACTTACATTCTGAATAATGTGCTATAGAAGATCTACAGTAACACTAGCTAGCTCACAAACACTAAAACTAACAGAGCTTATGTCAGGACTAGGTGCACTTTGTTTTCCCCTTTTTATGTTTATTTTTTCTTGGCCACCTCATGTTTAATCCTCTTACTGCAGCTTGATTTTTAATGGGAGTGGTCAAAAGGTAAAGTACCTGTATCCCAGTGCCCTGTGCCTACCATTTACCTCTGACCCACTATTTCTTCTATGTTTAATGATGTTTGTGTGTGTCCATGTATATGTAAGTAGTGTGTGTGTCCATCAGTGAATCATTTATTCTTTCCTCATTAACTCACACTGTTAACTCATATTGTTAACCTGTTTAACAATGTCTTTCATCGTGTGTGTTAGCCAGGGGATGTTGGCCACGTTAAGGTGTGTGTTCATTTAAATCTCATGTGCATCTGGAACATCAAACAACCTCACATGCCCTAACCACTTATTCCTCTAAGCATGAACATGAACACACACACACACACACACACACACACACACACACTCAAAATATATGCACACTTGAATATTCTGTACTTGTGAGAACTGATTATTGACCTAAATGTTATGTGTTCCTACATCTAACTAATCATAACCGTGACCTGAATCTTTCCCTGATGCTTTTATCTAACCCAGACCTGCCAATGTGTTCCCGTTTTGCATAGGAGCTCCGCATTTTGACTTGACATTGAAATAGGCAGTTATAAGTTTTATGATTCTGTAATACAACTAAATACAAGCCAGTCAAGAAATGAACTGGGAATCCTTGACAGGTGTGCAGTTTTTGAACTTTCTCCTATGACCCAGTGCCCCATCCTCATATTAGCAGCCTGGAGACGGCTTCTATCCGTTTCCCGCTGTTGTGTTGATGCGCTCTCATCTTCTTCCAATGTAAACAGTGCTATGTTTGGATTCCCTAATCATACAGGCCTCCATCACACAAAAACTATGTGCAGCAACACAGTTTATGACACAAAAAGAAGGCTGGATGGTTCTTTTTAAACTACGGCTGCCTGCAGTTTTTCAGCTCATTACCAGAGTTACTTGTACTACTCATTTTTTTTCTATGTGTTTGGCAGGTCTGCTAGCCGTTGCTTGGTCCCTAATCCTAATCAGTTAATGTAGCTTAAATTGTTAACATGATCATTTTGATCTCTCTGGCTGTGTTTTGGCTGTTATAGGCGTAAAAAAAAGAAATGTATAATTTTTTTGTAATTCTTAAGTGTGGGCCAGTAGGTATGCCTCACTTCATTGTGTGTGTGAGGCCTCCCAAGTATAGAAGTACAAGTGTGTACACACACACACACACACACACACACACACACACACACACACACACACACACACAGACTGGCCACTTTATTGGATTGACCATACTTTGTCTGCACTCATTGTTCATTTTGTGAAGTCCACTTATCATCGAAGTACACTTTGTATTTCTGCAATTACAGACTGTAGTGTATCTGCATGTTTTCTTATCTCTCTCTTTTACCCTGTTTTTCAGTGCCCAGGATCCCCACAGGAGCAGGTATTGCTTAGGTGGTTATTGACGTGTTAGTGGGTGTTGCAATGACCGGATCAGAGTTTTTAAACTTGCTTTCCACTCTCTTAAGCACACTTGCGTTCAGGATCCACCATATCGATGTGAAGTTAAAGATCACCTCATTACTGCACAGACATCGGTGTGACCTCAGTGCTGAGAAAAATCCACCACCCATAATACCTGCTCCATGATGTTCCTGTGGGGGTCCTGATAATTGATTAAGTCAAGAAAGACAGTTTTGCGGAGAAACCGATGGACTGCAATTGTAGAACTACAAAATTGGACTGTATAGTGAGTGTACCTAATGAAGTGGCCAGTGGTGTACATAACCACCCCTTACCTGGGAAGTCTGTTGTGTATATGGCTTCAGGTTTGGCAGTATGAATTTGGCATGGCTTATTTCCCCCATTAAAGTATTCATTAATAGGAGTTTCTGTTATTTGTCATCAGTACTTTGTTTTTGACTCATTCACAGTATTTTCTGAACCTTTGGTGAAGTATTTTCATCTTTCAGAATGTCCTTCCATACACTGGACTAGACTTTTGATATTCTGGCTGTCATGTCAACAAAGATGAGAAAATGAATGGGCTGTCTTGTAAAAAGGCACAAAAATTCCAAAAAAAACCCCAAAACAAATAGCAAATTATTCCACTACTAAAGATCACAAATGCTGTGAAAGTTGAGAAAATAATTTTGTTGTTGTTGTTGTTATTATTGTTATTATTATTATTATTATTATTATTATTTTAAATACATTAATTTTTTACCACCCACCCAGCTGAACAGTCATTTTGTGCATGGAAGTTGCCAGTCAAACAGCTTGTGAATGTACTACCTGAATGTCCACACCACAAGCTGTCCATGTTCAGTGCATCATAAACATGTCTTTGTCTGTTCATGGCGAAGTATAACTGCTGTGTGCATGGATATTATTGTCTGCATGACCTCCGTGTTGCTTGTTTCAAACCCAGCTGTGTTGAACTGTTTGATTACTCATAATATTAAATAATGTCTTCTGTCTTTTCACTCCATTTCACATCTTTTGCTCTGCATTAATTGTGCTCTGCATTAATTGTGCTCTTCTAACACAACCGGTTTTTATTTATATACTTAATTTCTCTTTCTTGAAAAATCTCCATTCATCACAGCAGAATAGACATTAACCTCTAAGGGGTTTTAGATTATGCTGCTCTCTAACTTGAGGTTGTATGAATGGCGCCGCGTTCTTTTGCGTTTTAACCTTTACTAATGTGTTTTTTTTTTAATGAACTTGTATGATCTTGACCGATAAAGGCCTTTTTATGCTTCGAGTAAATTCAGAGTAATTGAGTGTAGGTCATCACCCTGGTAACAATGTTTGCTAAACTTTAGTCTGTACAGCAGTGATTTGTGATTAGGCAAAGCTGTGGTCTTTTTGGACATATCGTGTGCTTTTGGTGCATGTCTACAGAACCAGAGCAAGGAATTCAAAATACAACCACACTTGGAGAACATGTAGTAGTATTTAAATTTCACATTAGGACAAACTACCACTTTAACATTTTCTGTTGCCGAAGCAGCTGCTCATGTTTGAGAATCTCATAGTTTGAATTTACAGAAGCATAAAGAGGCCTTAAGCCACCTATCAGGTTAGCTTTCAGGCTTGTGTCTGCATCTTAGCTACACTAACAATGGGCAAATGCTTTCTGTTTCCAGGCTCTAAGTTGGGGTTGACTGACGTCCAGGCGGAGCTGGACCGAATTTCCAACAAATCGGATCTGGATCCTTCCGCAACCACGCCCCCTGCAGAAAACGACGAATCCTGAACAAGACGCAGGATTACTCACTGTCACACCCCACCCCTGTACTCTCCACCCCCTCAAAACCTGCCTCCCTTCTTCCACCTGTCCTCTCTTCCTGACCTCTCCCCTGTCCATCTCACCACCACTCCTTCAGAGGGGAGGTTAACATACTCCCCTTAAGGCCAGTGACTCCAGACTGCATGTTGGGCGGATTGCCTTGCTATGTCTGTTTCTGTATACACATGTGCACACACACACACACACACACACACACACACACACACACACACACACACACACACACACTGCTCATGTATATGTGTGAAGAGAGTGAGAAAGAGCGGTGCTGCTGGATTGGGTTAGTCAAATATGTAAAACAAGTGAAACGTTAGCAGGTTGTAAGGGAAGCAGGGATATTTAGGACTGTGTAAAGTGTAGAGAGGAAGGATGGGTTTGCGTTCTAATGAATGTGAGGATTTTTTTTTTTTTTTTTTTTTGGGCAGTAATATTATAAGTGACGAGGTTAATCTATCTCTTCATGATTGTCCCTTGACATTACAAACAAGTGTACATTTCTAGACTATCTAGATATCTTAAAACCAATCTGGACACAGAAAAGGGAAGCATCATGTTTTTTGCCATAGACAGCGGTGTGGCCTAGCCGGAGTGCTTTATGACATCGGAAAGCATTGGGCGTGGCCACCATGTACAGCAGCTTTCATTGAATAGCCTTAGTACACTACACGTTTGCGCAGACACAAACAAATCTCCACTGGGCTTCCTTTTGTTTGTTTTTTTTGTTTGTTTTTTTATATCATAGGACTTTCTCAGAGGCTTTACTTTGTGACTATGCTTTTGCCAGGTCGGTTATTTTGAAGTCTGATTTTTTTTTTTTTTTGAAGCTAGTGTTTTGTTTACATTAACTTAAACAGGAAGTTTTCAAGACTATTCCTTTTTAGTGCTGCAAAGCTTAGCATTTTAATCCAGTCTTGGGACAGTTTATGAGGCTTCTGACTGTGTGTTTACAGTACTAGTACATTTATAGCAATTAGAGCTTCCAAACACATTTCAGCGGGTTATTGCCTGTCAAAGGCGACGTCTAGATTCATGGCACCTTAACATACCTCCTAACATACCAAGCAAATCAAGTGTCACGCAAACACTTGTGAAGTGCGTACCTTTAATTTCTCGATGACAGTAAAAACCTCAATGTTGCACTACAGGTGAGCGCTAGAATTCTGGCCAGTACACCAGGCGTCAATCACAATACTAACTACAGTATAGTCGAGCCAGACAGCTCATTTAGAGTCTTGTGGTGCATTTCCACTGTGGCACAGCAGAGGGCGTGCCTAGTTCATGAAGTAACTCTACAAACCATGGCTGATTTACAGTGCACAGGATTTTAGGACTGGCAACCATGTTTCTTGTACAAATGTACTGTTTTGTTTTTATATTTTCTAATGAGCTTTGATACGTGAGTGATTGTGTGTTTTCTCTTAGTTAGACTTCAGTCCTTTACTGACGGATGCACTACAACTCATGCAAACGTGATCAGTATTACTGTCTGTACACTAGCCCTGGTGTTTGTGTGTCTGCCTAACTCTGTGGGTGTGCGGTTGTGCGTGTTGAGAAGGAGGTGGTCTGTAGTGTAGTTGTAGTTGAGGAGGAAGCTAGGCGATGTTGGCTGTAGAGTCTAGAGAAAGTTACTGAAGTCGGTCAGAAGGGGGCGGGGAGGAGGAGGAGGTAGATGTGATGGGTGTGTGAGGTCAAAGGTCACCCTCTCCTGTGAGAATGTACAGTCATTCATGTTAAACTTCTGGGTGGGCGGGGGAGCTGAAGGAGGAAAATAAAAAAAAAAAAAGGAAAAAAATACTACAATAACAAGGTCCTGTAATTTCACAAGATGTAGTGATGTTTCTCTGGATCAGGTCTGTAAGCATTCTATTAAAGTTGTATTTATTGGGAATGGCTGCTGACTCTTGTCCATTGTTTATTAACCTTGAGGACTGGGAAACTGACTACACTGGTTTCACCAATAGTTTTTTGTATATTATTGGAGAGCAAATTTAGGAAGGGTAAGTCAAACATGCTGAATTGTTCCTCACTTTGAACCTCAGTTATCTGGCTGCTCTTCAAGATGCCACACAGAGTTCAGGGGTGCTCCATCTCAGTTCTTGAGATCTAACACCCTAGATAGTTCAAGTCCAGCCCACCTGGCTCCAAAGACCTTCATTAGTAGGATCAGGTGTGTTAGATTGAGGTTGGAGCCAAATTCTTGAGTGGTAGAAGGAATATTTTTGATTCCCTGAATATGAGGGGAAAAAATATCTGTGAATGTGAAGAACCTCTTAAAGGTTGGAAGGTTCACAGTAAGGCTTCCATACCAAGTGAAGGCTGTGGAGGTGCTTTTAAACTTCAAAAAGGTCATTCACACACCTTATTACGGTTCTCTGAAGAACCTTTCATTAAAGGGGTTGAAACACTTTCATGATTGATGAATCTAACACGATCCGTGACGAACAGTTATGGTTGGGCTGTGTGACCGTATTGATCAAATTAGGCACAGTACACATCTGAGAGTCGTGGGTTTCGTCAGGACCGTTGAACACCGAACAAGTGCACATATCATTAAAGGACTAATTCTAAAGGGCCTGCAAACAAGTCCACAGTAACAGTAGCTGCACAAGCTGCATAGAAGCAAATAATTCCCTAAAAAAGGATCTTGAATGGTTATTTAGTAAAAACAAAAGTTGTATGCAGAACCATGAGACCTCAGTCAAGCTATTTGAGTGCAGAACCTCTTATGTATGGTTCTTTTAAGGAAACTTAAAAACAGTTCCATCTAGTGGCAAAATGTTTGTGTTGTTACATATCAAATAACTGTTCCTTTTTACGTACTTAATTTTTGCAAGTATTGAAAAAACAAACGATGCATATCGCTGCTGTCGGAACAAAACCTCGTATCTCCATTTTTGTTGTTTTTGACAATTTGAAAATGTATGTTGCCCTTTACACTGTGTATACATTTCATGATGAATGGACCAAAAGAAATGGTCTAGAATAAGTTGGAAAGAATGTCTGGTTCCATTGACTTACGTTAAAAGTAAAGTATGTTTTTTCCTTCTCCTGTAAAGTTGTCCAAGGTTTTGTTCCGACAACAGCGGTTTATATAATATTCCTAATTTCTGTGTACACTAATTTGTGCGTGGCTTAGAAGCAAAACTGAAAAAAAAGGCTCCTAAAAGCATCCAAGATGAGCTGTATCCGTTCTGATAAGTACATCATTTTGTTGTGCATTAACATGTTTCACTGGCTAACCTCATTAGAAGTCATTGCATAATGCTGTTGTGAAATGAATTCGATTGTAACTCCTTCACACGGAGACAAGCAAGGAAATGAAGCAAGCTACCTAACTGTATTTGTTGTCTGCTGAGCAAAACAGCAAATATGAAACCATTAAACCACATACCTGAAAAACAGACTGAGAATGCAGATGCTGAAGTGCATGTTATCAGTGGAACAATCGGTCACGTATTTGAAGTATGTTGGTAATAAGTAGATCAATGATAAGCCATAGATCACAAGACAGTGAAATATTCAGTAGCACATGTGGGTCTTTCCAGTTTTAACTAGAGGTCTTTGATGGAGTTTTTGGCTAAAATAAATGAACATTTTTTGACAAAAAGATTTCTCTGCAGGACGGCAGGCAGTTAAAGTTACAAGCTTACATCACAGCACAACTTGTCTTACTTAGAGAAGGAACCTTAAAATACATTACCTTGTACCTTGGATTCAATCTGCCCTGTCGCCTCCAAAACCATCTAGATCTCCTTCCTCCAGTCCTGGTTCTCTGGTATTTTCAGATCTGATAAAAAAAACTTACACTGAGAAAGAAAGTAGAGGAAATCCAGTTCTCTGTGCAAAAGTCTGAAACCACCTGTAATGTTTTACACTTCCAGTCAAAATAACCATTAACTACTCATTTTTTCAGGAAAGAAACAGGAAACTTTTCAATATTTAACAGACAATTGAGAAGTCTTAGCAACTAAGTAGTGTTTAGTGAGTCTACCCTTCATCTTTATTACAGCTTCCGTTCTTCGGTTTTTCAAAGGAATCTGCAGGGACATTTTTCCCCACCTCCGAAGTTCAGTTTTTAAAGTTGGTTGCATTTCTGTCTTCTCATGATCCAAGTAAACCCAAACGCATTCATTGATGTGGAGGTCTGGACTCAAACCATTCTGCGTAATTCATAGTTGAGATGTAAATAGTCATCCCAAGTGGTTTGTTTTGAAATTTTAGAGAAACCCTTTACAGTGGTGGTGATATGAACCAGGGATCATGATGTCTCTAACACCAGTATAGCCATTTTATTTAGAATACAAAATAACCAGTCAGCTCACACCCGTCTTTTGAGCTTATATAAAATGTCCACGTTGAAATATTGCTTCATCTGGAAATAAATATTTTTCCTTGAGTACTGTTTGGCCACACAAACCCTGAATGTACATCTCGACCATGAATGGATCTGAAAGAAAGTGCATTTCAGGAGAAAACATCTTCTCAAAACTACAGTAAATCACCATATTGTATAATAACTTATGTGAGGGCATTAAACTCTTCAGATGTCTGGTTACAATCACCACCACTGTGCGTAATTCTGAACGGAGCATTTCACATCAAACTGCCCTCAATGACTTGCATCTTACGCAATTATGCAGAAATTGGTAAATGTTGGAATTCCCTTAAAACCGCATACTTTGAACAGTATGTTAACCGCGCTCACAAGATTCATTTGAATCATCCAGCAAAAGGTGGGACAACAGACACACGAGTCAAGCCCAACTCTGCTAAATGTCATTCTGGTTGATGTGCTGAAACTTATAAACTTCTAAAACTGTCCCACAGTCTGCCCACTGGACACAGTGGTTGGTTAGTGTAGTGGTTAACACCTCTGCCTTCTACGCTGTAGACTGAGGTTCAATCCCCACCAGGGTAAGCACCCTACACTATACCAATAAGAGTCCTTGGGCAAGACTCCTAACACCACCTTGGCCTACCTGTGTAAAATGATCAAATTGTAAGTCGCTCTGGATCAGAGCGTCAGTCAAATGCCAAAAAAAAAACCAACCCACGCTCCAAATGACCTCTATAGCCTTGCCCCATTTCTGACCTTAATGATCAACTCATCACTAACTAAGTTGTTCAGCTTACTTCTACCTATAGATTATCTCAGGTTGCACCACTATGTCAAGAAATGTGTTTTAAAAAAATACTCACCTGGAAGTTTTCGTGTTTCAGTGTCATAGAACATCGAATCACAGTGGATGTTTATTTATTTATTTATTTATGAACGCTGATCAGCAGAAACATACTGTTTCTTGTCAAAGTGAAAAAAGACCTCTGCAAAACTATTTTAATAAGTTACAAATATAATACACAAAGTATCTGACTGTGTATTTCAGTGTAACTTTATCTGTATGTTTGGGCTCATAACTGTGCTGGAGAACACATCCCCCAAGGCTCAGAGTTCTCGCAGACTGCAGGAAGTTTTTCTGCCAGGATTTCTCTGCATTTTGCTGCATTTGCTGTACCCTCTACCCTCACAAGCCTTCCAGGGCCTGGTGCAGAGAAGCGTTTCTACAGCATGACGCTGCCACACACCATGCTTCATGGTGTAGACAGTGTGCAGTGGCGTTTATTCTGATGTCCAAAAAGCTCAATTTTGAGTCTGATCAGACCACAGAACCTTCTTCCAGCTAACTAAAGTGTAAAAAGAAATCCACTGTGATTCACTGTTCTGTAATAATAAAACATGAAAAGCTCAAAGGGAGTGAATCCATTTTATAGGCATCGTATATCAGACTGCCCTGGCAGAGATGAGCTTCCTCCACAAAACAGAGTTATTATGTAACCAGCCCTGTTAGTTTAGCAAAGGGGGGTATATTATTGCATGCAGGGAACTTCAAGTGCAAACATTCCAGTTTGAATGAGGGGAAATTTGAATTACATAAACACAATTTCACGAAATAAGCAAATTCACTCAGCAAAAAAGCAAAGCCAGTTAACAAAATCTGGTGTGTCTGTAGACTGTGTGCTCAAACTGGGCTGGCGTTTCTTGGCTTTGAGAAGAAGTCAGTTCTTTACTTTCCACTGAAACAAATATGTGAAAAAGTTCAGGTCTCTTAGAAGTTCTTAGCACTGAATTCAAATTCACCGAAGAAACCAAATTGCCAAAGATACAGATGTAAAAAAGTTACTTGATTTCCATTTCTGTTGTTCTTGATGATAAACTGTGTGCAAGTCAGTGTTGATTGTTGTGCTTGTTACTGTCTGTGTGTTTAAATGTATTGTGTAGTGTGATGTACAGTAATGCTAGTAGTATCGTCATTTGTACATATCCCAAATGTAAATACGCCTCTTAGTTTTTAGCAGGGTTACCGTTGAAATTTAATGAACTACTGGGCATGGTTTTTGAAATATCTTCAGTAGTCTATCTTCTTGTAAACCCACAGGTGGATGGAATCATGTGTCAGAAAACTAGAGAAATAATCCAGTAAAGCCATTTGAGCCACGCAGACCTGCTATATTCTGCTATAGCCACTTGCACATCGTTTTGCCCAGAGAAGTCTAGCGATGCCCCATTAACAGTGTCCTGGTCTCCTTACAGTTGTGTGCAAAAGTTTAGACACCTGACATCTGGCCAAATGACACGTTTTGTTGATTGTCTGAGTGAAAATGAGTTAACAGAATAAATGTTAAGCGGAAAGAATAAAACAGAAAATAAATCAAATATGCTGTATTCTGTGTCTTATGTTTTTTTTCAATATCTTACACTCAACAAATGACCACTAATTGTGCATTAAATGTGTACTGTACTTACTTTCACTTACAATCAACAGAACATCGGGGGTGCTTAAACTTTTGCATATTACTGTAAGAGGATCAGTACATTGTTGACAGGACCTCTAGGCAATGTAACTGAATGCAAACTGGAGGTAAATATAATGAGGATGATGTAGTTCTGTTCAATGTCCACTACAGGGTGCTCAAAAACAGCTTAGAACCAAGTGTCCAGTGACAAAATCCTGTCTGACTGTTAAATGCACACACACACACACACACACACACACACACACAAAAAAGCATCTTCTATTTGTGACTTATTTGAAAATCCCCATGTTCAACAGCAATGTATATAGTTTTTAAATATATATTTATATATATTTCACATACCGATCAGGCATAACATGATGAGAGACTGTGGTCCATCTGTTTCTCTGATACTTTGTTACCCTGTTCTTCAGTGGTCAGGACCCCCATGGACTCTCACAGAGCAGGTACTGTTTGGATGGAGGATCATTCTCAGCACTGCAGTAACACTGACGTGGTGGTGGTGTGTCAGTGTGCGTTGTGCTGGTACAAGTGGATCAGACACAGCAGTGCAGCTGGAGTTTTTAAACACTGTGTCCACTCACTGTCCACTCTATTAGACACTCCTACCTTGTGGGTCCTCCTTGTAGATGTAAAGTCAGAGACAACAGCTCATTTGTGTTGGTCATCCTCTAGTGGTCACAGGACATGGTTGGCTGGACATTTTTGGTTGGCGGACTAATCTCAGTCCAGCAGTGACACTGAGGTGTTTACAAACTCCAGCAGCACTGCTGTGTCTGATCCACTCACACCAGCACAACACACTAATATCTCCAAATTTCCGTGCAGAGTTTCTCCATGTCCTGATCAAACCACCTGGAAATCAAAACTATTTGTTTATTAATTACGCCTGACCTCAAAACTCACCACAACAAAAGCTAAAATTACACCCTTCAAAAAGATGGTTCTTTAAGGGATCTTTAGTAAAGGGAATGGTTCTATAGAGAACCATGAGTTACTGCTACTGTTACAAGCTTAACATAATAACAAGAACCTTTTTGGTGCTACATAGACTTATGTTCAAAAAGGATCTATATAGAAGCAGGTGCGATGCATTCTTCATCAGTCTGAAGGCAGATTTTGCCATGCAGCGAACCATTTGAGCATGAATTGGTTCTATGTAGAGCTCATGATTCCTTCACTAAAGAAAGCTTGAAGAATCACTTTTTTAAGAGTGTACACTTTACACAAATGAGGAATGAGTTCACATGTTTGTTGACTTGCAGTTTGCACTTGTTTCAAAACGCTAAAAAAAAGCTCTCACACAGGAAACTCAAACCATTCTGCAGTGTAATATTCTCCTTTGAGGAAGTGCATCAAACTGTCAGAGGAGGTCCAAGAAGCTTACACTTGCATTTGTATCTGAATGTCTAATGTTAGCACAGGACCTCCAGCATCAACTGTTTGAATTCTATTTGGCATAATTTCCTGCTTAATATAAGGAAATGTTTTGCTGTGTTATAAGATGTCACTAATATATTAACCATTAGCTACTGAAATTGTGAAATAGCTACTGAAGCACTCTTTAGTTGACCTCCCTTAAGCTTGCAACAAGCATAGCTGTAACACAATATATCTCAGTTGTACCGTTTTATCAACATATGCTCACAAGTGGATTAGAGATCAGTCATTCTCATTTAATTTGTGCACAATGGGGTGCCCCAGGGTTCAGTAATGGGCCCACAAATTGGTATAGGACCTGATGAAGTTCAGTAAATGACAAAGCCTTGTTTTACCACTTATAGAATAGTGTGAAGTCTTATGTAAAGACGTTTTCAACAGCATCCATCTAACCTTTGTTCATATATTGTTTAATCACTAAATCATCTGATATTGCACTTTGAGGTCTCTTGATTTTTCTTCCTTCATCTGTATCCAAAACATGCACTTAGGCTGGCAAGAAGACTGTTATGTTCTCTGCTTCCTCTGTGTGGAATGGCCTCTAGAAGACCTTAAGACTACAGGCTTTAATTATCCTCACGGTCCTACCATCATGAGGCCATCATTACAGCGATTCAAGAGCGGAGTGCTGGGTCAGATATCAGTAGGGTGTAGTGAAGTCTCTTCCTTGGTAATATTTACACAATGTTTTCCTCAAATTAAACAGGGTTAGCCTTCTTAATGTTAAATGTACTGAAAAGTTTTCCCTCTCAAAAGTGTCTTTAAGCTGTAATCACATTTTTTCTTGGACGAGTTCAAGTCAAGTAAAGATGATGTGCAACTATTTAACAAGAAGTAACTTTTGCATCTGGGTGACAGCCAGTAGACACGGGCCAGCCTAATATTTTAGTCCATTTTGAAAGTTTGAGTTGCTTATGACGGTTTCCAACAAGCACTGAGCATTCTGTTCTGCCAGTGCCCCAGCTGGTACATCTTGTGGTGTGTGAGATGCATGAGAAATCATGTGGACCATTGCCCAGTTTTACACAATGTGCTCACTCAAGTTTATCACATTGTGGCCTGACCGTTAGGCCAGTGAGGTGACTGAGATCTTGGTTAGGCTGAGAACAGTAAATCTGGCTTAGTATTATGTTGAGCGTAAAAACACTAAAAGGCCCCGAAGACCACAGAAAGATAATTGAAGACCATGGAGAGCAGGATTTTTCTGTGGTAGATGACAGAAGAATTCTTTCTCTGATGAGTAAAAAACCCTTCACAATGGTTGGCCTGATCAAGAACACCCTCCAGGAGATGTGTGTATCAAAAATCAAGACTTCACCACAGTAAATACAGAGGGCTTACCACAAGATGGAAACCAATGCTAAGCCTTAAAAACAGGAAAACCAAGAACAAGGCTTGTATTGTTCTGGAGCAAAATATTATGGACAGTCCACACAAATATTAACTTGTACCAGAATGATGGGAAGCAAATAGTTGTGGAGAAGCGTAGGAACGACTCATGATCCAATACATACCATCTCATCTGACAAGCATGGTGGAGGTAGTATTAGTAGTGGGCATGTATGGCTGGTAATTAAACTAGTTCCCTTTGATGATGTGACTGTTGACAAAAACAACAGGATGAATTCTGAGGGGTATGGGGCTATACTGTATACTCAGATTCAGCCAAATGCTTCAAAACTCATTGGACGGTGCTTCACAGTGCAGATGGACAATGACCCAAAGCATACCCAAGACTTTAAGGCAAACAAGTAAATTGGTCTGCAATAGTCAAACCGATCACCTGACCACAATCCAATCGAGCATGCATTTCACTCACTGGAGGAGAAACTGAAAGTAATACACCCCAAGAACTGAAGACAGCTGCATTGAAGGCCTGACAGAGCATCACCAGGGAAGAAGCCTAGCAACTAGTGATTGTCTATGGGTTCCAGACTTGTATGTCTGTAATGTATGACTGTTAGTTTGTCCTATGACTTTTGAGCCCCTAGCAATGGGAGCTATGTGAAAATGATTGGAAAATAAAGCTGAAAGTCTGGAGGAAAGCTAAATGTGTTGATGTCCAAATATTCACGGACATGACTGTAGACTGAGAGAATCCCTACACTATTACTTTAATCTAAAGCAGACTCCCAGCAGTTCAGCAGATTAACAGTACACAGGGGCATCTTTTTATGCTGCCTATTAACACTGACACAATATTTTTGGTCTTAAACCACACAGCATTATAAGAATGAAGCAAAATTCATCTGGTTAAGTACAGGTTTTTACTTTTATATCCATGTTGCCTGCAGAACAGAATGCAACAGAACGCAAGAAATTGAAAGAACGACTCTGTTTTCCAGCAGAAGGTGCAACATTTATCTACAGGTCATAACAAATTTAATGGCAACTTATAAGGTGCTCAATAAGAAAAAAAAACGGAATGTTAACATACAACTTTTAAAAGCAAATTATTTATAAACATACATATATAAGTTTATAAATAATTATATATATATATATATATATATATATATATATATATATATATATATATATATATATATATATATATATATATATATATATATTCAAACCATTCTTAATATTATATAAAACAAATCTAAACAAAAATAGAGCCGAATATTTACAGAGGAGAAGGAAATGGTACTTATGTACAAAAGACCGTTTTGTTGATGTGCCCAATACATATAAATTACAACGTTCAGACCGTCTTCGTTAGAACTGGCTCGCACTGATGAGATCACAATGCTGCCATTTGCAAGAGCTGCGCTTTAAACTGCTGTGCCCGGTGTGAAAGGTCCGTGACGCGGTCGACCATCTCCTGCACAGCGGCTGTGTTAGGGTAATGAAGTGCGGCCATCTTGGTGGCGCCCACCACTGTCTTGAGCATCTCACAAAGCACATTACTGGAGTCCATCACCCGGTTGGCCACATCGGGCGTCGAGGCCTGTCGTGAGAGAGTGTCCCCAATAAACACAAGCTTGTGAGCACTGAGAATGACAAACTTGGCGTGCGCTACGAAGATTCGCGGAGGCTGTCCGGCTGCCACGCAACCGAAAAACGCATCCACGGCGTTAAGCAGAGTCACAAAGTGCTGCTCGCACTGCTCAGCGTAGAAGCCTAGCAGCTGGCGGTCCCGGCCACACTGCTGAGCCCCGACCCCCACAGAGGAGGAGGAGGAAGAGGAGGAGGAGGAGGAAGAGTCTGAAGGGGATGAGGAGCCTGTGGAATGCTGATGGGAGATCCACTGAGTGATGTCGTTCTCTACAGGTTTGATCACCTCCTGCTCCAACTGCTTGAACTGGTTTAACTGTAAGAGTGAGACAAGAAGAAAGTTAAAGAACTGCTGAAATAATATTTGCATGCTATCAGTGAAGCCAATCATTGGTGCCTGTAGTATTATGATGCTGAAAATGTTCAAAAAGCAGCAGCGCACGTTGCAATGTTTTTATTGTAGACATTATACTGATAGACTCTGGGTTCTCCGGTTTCCTCCCACAGTCCAAAGACATGCAGTCAGGCCAATTGGACATGCTACATTACCCCTAGGTGTGAGTGACTGTCTGTGTCTGTCTGTCTGCCCTGCGATGGACTGGCGACCTGTCCAGGGTGTATCTTGCCTTCCGCCCAATGACCGCTGGGATAGGCTCCAGCACCCCCTGACGGAGAAGCGGCTTAGAAAATGTGTATGTGTGTGTGTGTGTGTGTGTATGTGTGTGTGTGTGTGTGTATACTGATAGACCTGTTCTACCATACTACTGCTGTTTACTGTTCGGATGATAACTGTGGCCACTGTCACACTTTTATTCAAACTATCTCACAAGCTCGGATCATAACTGGACAGAGGAAATGTAGCCGTTTGATGAATGAATCTGTGATGAAAGCATGTCACTGGATTTTGTGACAGGAGGAAGAGTACCACACACGTTTACTATGTCAGACAAAAGTGTACAGTCCCTGTTCATTTAATTGCCCAAAATGAAGAGGGTGTTAGGACAGTGTTATTTGTGTCATATGCGTAACTGGGTTGAATGACTGGCTAACAATGCACCTCTGAGACTCACTTACACCTCTACTGACCACTGTCCACTCATGATTGGATAAACCAGAATGCATGTTAATGTAGAGCCTGTAAAATGTGTTGTCCTGGCATTTGGACTGCAGGGAGGATGTAGCAGTAAGGTTTTATGATCTCAATTCTGTAGGTGTTACTGGCTTATCTCGAATGCTATCCAGCTGCACAGCAAATGAACATTGTAAAAAGGGAAGTGAATGAAAAATGCTGATACTACCCCGGTTTCTTTGAATAACAGAAGCGTCAACATCATTTTTTAAAGGTTCTCCAAGGTTCACTTTCTCTGTGCCACAGGACAGCAAGAAGTGCTGATAAACCCTCATGTCTTTATGCACAGGCGGTGCCAAATCAATATTTTCAAAGATGAGTCAAATGTCAGTTATGTGCGTACCTGTTCCTGCCCCAGCTGGACTTTGCTCTGCTTCATGATGTTTTCCTTGTCTAAGAGCTCCTTCTGCTGACGCTCAAACTCTTCTTTACCCTTCACAATGAAAATAAGAGTGTCAGCTGATTGTTATACTTGGAAGAAAACCTTGCAGATGCAACCTCTGTACTTTTGTGTCTGAAGTGCAGACAAAGTTCAAAGTATCTGTAGTTTATTATACTTCCCCAAATTAAAAAGTCAGGCAGTGGTTTGTATTGCACTCATCTGTGTTCTACAAACCTTTAAACCAAGTGTTTCTTACTGACTCTTGTCTTACAACGCAAACAAAAGAGGGTCACTTGTTTCCTGTCCTTATTCAACCTCCTACTTCAAACATAACTCTTGATGTCAGTCAGCGGTCTTTAAACCCAAAAGAATGTCAGTGTAAAACGTTCATATGTGAGTGATCTCCCAAATCTTTGCCTCGCAGGGAGGGGTGGGCAAAGTGCAATGTAACTTAACAGAAGTAATGCTGCTTTCTGATGGCCATTTCATTCATACTGAAGCCACTTTTTGTGTGAAGGTGCGGTGCTCCAACTCTGCAATGTCACGTAAGGTGACCACGAAACGTGTCCATTAACTGCATCACGTAATGTTTTTAATTGACCTTTATAAACAGAATTTTGAAGTTTTGGGAATGTATCTTAGAGGAGGGGCAAACGTGTGGTTAAAAACATTTAATCAAATACTTATCTGGATTACATTTAGTCTTTTCCCTACATCAAACATACTCTTTTTTTTCTTTTGCTAGTTCACAGCGCCCGCAACCCTGAGAAATAAGCGGCTTAGAAAGTGTGTGTGTGTGTGTGTGTGTGTGTGTGTGTGTGTGTGTGTGTGTGTGTGTAGTTCACGGGGCAGAGCTTAGAGGCCTGTGTTGTCATATATTAATGCAAATGTCTGGTTACATTTTCATTCTTCAATTTCAGACTGGTAATTATGATCAGGACTAGTAATTATGATCAGTGAATGTTTTCCTCCCACTCGGAAGCTCATAATTCCTGCAAAAGGCCAAGCAGCAGCTGCTTGGAAAACAGAGCTATTATTAAACTAGTTCTCACCTGCAAATGTACGTAATCGTAATCCTCCATCCAGCTTTTCACACACTTCTCGCTGTCCTGTGGCACGGGGAAAGGTTTGGTCTTGCAGCCATGGTTGTCCTCCTCTGCTGGGGAGCAGGTGAAGGGGTGAACGACGCCCTCTACTGGTGGCCTTCGGAAAAGCAGCTCTGCGCTGCTTCCTATTGTTGATGTTAACTGCTTGGCATCATCCGGCACTGTCCGTGCCACCATGATAAAACGGTCCAAGTCATCGCTTTTGCCCTGCTGCTTGCCTCCTGCTGCCAGGACGTTCAGTGCCCAACCACTGTTTTCTAGGCTCTGGTGAGTCTGCTGCAGGATCTGCTGTGAGTCTTCTAGCCTCTGCAGCTGCCGGCGCAGCTTCGAGTGTAACCCTGGGTCAGACAGGGCTGTGGCATTGGCGACTGCCCCTCGCCCGAAGGCCAGGATTTCAGCCAGGGTGCTACGCACACGCTCCAGTGTCAGGCGCACTTCATTGCCATGGCGTTCCATGAAGCCATACGTCCGCCAGTTGGGCGACGCAACAAAGCTCTGGAGGGCAGAGACAGAAGTATCTAGGCCTTGCTGTAGGCGGCCGAGCCGCTGCAAGGCGGAGTCCAGGTCTAGTGCTAAACGACCCTCAGCTGGTGACCCTGCCGAAGAGGAAGAAGTAGACATGCTGCTGCGCGTGCTTCCAGTGCTGGAAAACGAAAGTCGATTCATGCCATCGGTTACGTCAGCCAGTGAGCGCGATTCTGTTGGCGGGACGTCATAGATGCCCTTGTTGCGATCCCGCTGTGGCAGCCCCTGTGGAACATCATAGAGATCTCGGGATCCTGCCATAGCTGGTTGGCTTGCAGGAACATCATAGATGCTGTTGTCGCTGTTCGCAACCATACGGTGTTCCGGAGGAAAGTCATAATTGGACTGGGAGCACTGGGTGGATTTGGAGACGAATGATGGTGGAACGTCATATATGCCCTCGGGCTTGTGTTTGTGAGGTTGGGGAAAGTCGTAGTTGCCCTCGTCTTGCACAGCATTATTCCTGCAAGGTGGGATCGAATACACCTGCAGAAACAAAAGCTACATCAAAACTACCGTTCCCGCAAAAACACAGCAGCAAAAAGCTTTAGACACGAATTTCTGTCTCCACTTAGCATCTAAAATGCCTTGCTGACAGTCTAATGTCTGCAAGCTGATATTTAATGCTCTCCCACAAAACGGATATGGAATTCCGACAAACATTCTGACAACCAAGCATTTAAAAACCCTCAGAGCTGATTTGAGCATGCAGCATGAGTCCTGACGTACATGGGGAATAGCATGAGCACGTACATCAACAAGTAATAGGAGCAGGCTTTAAGTGATTTCACTCAGGCTTGAAATCTGCCTTTACAGCGAGTCAAACCTCTGCAAACCCCTAATTAACTGTGACGCAAATAATAGGTTCCCAGCATACTTTAATTTATTACAAACAAACTCGCAGCACTGGACTGTACGGTACTATGTAAAGCAGTGAAACATAAGAGGGCCCAGAAAGCAGTGATTTCAGTCTTTAACATCCCTCACTGCAGTTCAGAGAACAGTTCTGTGACTGACTTGATCACTACTGGCAGGCAAGGCTTTAATTTAGTAACCAGGGGAAACAAATAAAAATGAAATAATTTATTTTCTCCTATTTGTGACCCTGCAATTTAGGGAAAAGTAGTACTGCGTTAATAGATACAGAGAACAAAGAAGGCATTCAGATAAGATTTCTTTTAAAGTGCTAAGCCAAAGCGAATGCGGAGTTGTTTTCGAACGGAAAACTTTACAAATGAACTAAGACGTATTGTTGAATGTGGAGCTTGACTGGAACATACCCCTTGTGATGGAGGGGGGATGTCATACACCCCCTGATTCCGTGTGTCCTGTGCTGGAGGGATGTCATATAGACCCTGGCCATGAGGGCTCATGTGCTTTCCTATCTGTTTCCCAGGTGGAATATCATAAACCTGTGAAACCTTCACAAAAAAAGGCAACATTGTTTTAGAATCCATCCATGCTGGTTCCAATAAGGCCTCTTAGGTTTATACTGATGGGAATACAAAATGATGCCTACCCCCTGTTGTCGAATTGGTGGCACATCATACAGGTCCTGAGAGTTGTTGGGTGCAGGGCTGTAGGCATATGTCTGTCCAACTCGCGTTGGGGTCAGCACCTGGTCAACACATGGATAGAAAACAAACTCATTAAAGCATCCATGCAAGAGCCTTGTCAACGTAATATACAAGCTGAGGGTTTGTTTAGAGTTGGCCTTCTGCGGAGCATCTGTGAGAGACGTTTAGACCGTTAACATTTCATTCCTCACTCTTATGACCTATTAATACTCAATTCTTTTGCATTATTTTCCATGCAGTTAGTAGATAATACTCCTTAGACCAAATGTATACTGAAGCACTGCAGTAAAATCCTTACTTTGTAGATCTTTTGATAATAACAGCTTTGACTCAGTATTTTCCAAATGTAACATTTAGGCAGAGGTGGACGAAGTACACAAATCATGTATTTGAGTTAAAGTAAAGTAGAGACACCCAAGGTAAAATATTACTCCACTAAAAGTAGAAGTTACTCCCTTTAGACCTCCATTTGAGTAAAAGTACAAAAGTATTTGCCTTCAAATGTACTTAAGTATAAAGTAAAAGTACTAAAAGAGTATTTAACATAATTACACTTAGTTACAAGTTTAAGTTTAACAAAAACCTGTTTTAAGGTTCACAAATTTTCTCCTTTACTATGTTGATCTGTAGGCCTCTGTTCATAAACATAAACCAGCCCAAACTAATTTACTATAAAATGAAATGGTGTTTGTAGAAATTCAGAAAAAAGCCGCGTCAGTCTCGACTGCATATGTGGACATATTTCTATATTGTGCTCTATTTACACAAAGTTAGGTTAGTTCATCATTTATGTTGAACAGACTCTCCCAAAGTTTTACGCTGCTGCGCTGACGTTGATACACACAGAAACCAAAAGGAACGACAGATTTCTCAAAACGTAGGAGGAAAAAGTCGGATATTAGACTCTGAAATGTAGTGGAGTGAAAGGAAAAAGTCGCCCAGAATGGAAAAAATGAAAACTGCATGAAAAACTACATAAGTACAGTAACAAATTACATTTACTTAGTTACTGTGCACCACTGTATTTCAGGATGTGAAGAACTAACCAATCAATCATAAAACCATAATAGTTGAACAATAAACAGCAATTCCTATTAGAATAATCAGGTATATCTTTCAGCTTTTTGAGCTGTAGGCAATAGGCTCTATGAGGCAGTCCTGCTAAATGAGGAAATAATTGGAAGTTGCTAGAAATAGCTTTTTTTAGGGCCACTTCTTGAGAGGATGATAGCCCAGATGCAACAACATATCATATACACACACACACACACAAAAAAAAAAAAAAATTATATATATATATATATATATATATATATATATATATATATATATATATATATATATATATATATACATACATACACACACACACACACACACACACACACACACACACACACATATATATCTTCTATGGCATATATATATATATATATATATACACATACACACACATACACATACACACCACTCTTACATATTCCTGTCATTTTGTCAACCTTTTAGATTTCGGTCATGTAATCATGAACATGTAATTGTTAGGCCTTCAGGTTCTTACATACTGGATGTTTCAGGCTGTATACTTCATATATACAATTGTGCCTTAAAAGACCATCCTTAGGATATTACATTCACTCAAGATTCACTCACAGTGCAGCCCACTTGGCGCCATGGTGAATCTAATCTGTTTCCCCTAGTGCCATTCTAACTTCATTAGAGCGCTGCTGGGACCTGCCGGGCTGTGTGTTCCAGTCCTCGTGTGACCCAGCTCTTTTCTGCAGCTCTGCCCGGCACCATCTCAACCATTTGGGTCAAATCAGTCCTGACAGAAGTGACGGTTCTGCATCTTCACAACGCTTCAGTGCTTCAGCCTGACTGAGTGGGATAGTTTCCAGACTAGGTGATGGTATAGGGCAGTGGGAAGATGAGGAGCATGAGAGGCACTGAATGTACTTGACTCAAATGTAAGTCATTTCCATATGAATAAGATACATTAACAACACACTTGCTCTTAATCTTGTCACTATTATTACTAAATCACCTGATAACAATTATTATTATTATTTATTTTTTTATGGCTGTTAGCTTTTATAGTTATATGTTTACAGTGCAACAAACACAATGTGAATTGGATCTTTTTTCATTCACTGAATTCAGGAAATTGCATGTAAATAAAAGGAAGCAGAAAACATTTACTCAGACATGTCATGGGTCTTGTGAAACAATAGAAGTTCTCATTTTTAGCTCGAGGTGCTATAACACCTTTAGAGGGCAGTGGTGGGAAACGTTTGTTAAAGCTCAAGCTGTTTCTTTTTTGGGGGGAAAACTGACAACCAAAATAGCTATTTAACCCATTTGGCCACTTCAGGTTTTAACAGTAAATATAAAGAACAACAAAGATTATGAAATCATCAGTGAATTATACATATGGCCGTTCAACATTATCGTAAGTTTTATAATGAGTGGCTTCATTCTTAAGTCTATGCTTTGATTAATACTACTCTTTTGTGAATATAAATATGTTCTCCATTGTACATCAGCTGATTTTTTAAATACTGTTTGTTTTTCAAAATTGTTAAAAACAAATATTGATATGAAAATAAATATTCATACGCAAACGATGTTGAAATTGTGCTTCTCTTTCTTCAGTGCTCTACTAGTTTGAACAACACATTAGTGGATCTAAATTGATCTTGGCCTGGAAATGTGGATCTAGGGAAAAGAAATTATCGGTGTAGAACCTTTACCACATGCGGACGTTCTTCACTCGTTTCTTTGAAGAACCATCCATGAAAGATTCTTTCGAGAACCAAGACTGGCATCTATGTTCTTCTATGGCATCACTTCCAAATCTTTATTTTTACAATGGTAGCTTCTTCACATCCTTCTGTCCTGATTCTCTTTCTCTCGCGAAGCTACAGAGCTCTCTGCTGTGTCAGACAGACAGAAGAATGCTTGGAATTCTCCCCCTCTCATTCCCCACTCCATCTCACTCTCTCTCTGCCAACACACCACCGCTATCACCACACTGGGACACTCTGGGTTCACTGACAGGCCTTGCAAATACAAACCATACATACGACTTCCTGTCCTTAGCTGAGAAATGCACTCCTCTCTTTTTGTAGATATGAGCGACAGAAGCTTGATAAAGCAGGTCAAAGACCCACCATTCCTTTACAAATGACACACAATGGAATCACTGTGGAATTACACATAAACTGCCATAGTTTCTATCTTTCTCTCGTACGTATGCACCACAGCAGCAAAGACGAGCTGTCCAGATGGTATTAATAAACCTGATTGTCACGCTCTTGCTTTCACTGTGTGTGTTTAGGTGCACATCAATGACATTCCTACATATAAATCATCACTAGGGAATGGTAGGGTCAACACAGATCACCGACAGGCCAAAGCTCCAGGCCTGTTCCCAGAGCTCTTAAATCACTCCCTGTCTCCGAGGCGCAACCAGGATGGGACAAAACAAAAACAGTAGACATCGGAGCTCCAAACCTGCAGACGGATGCCTGGTTTTCCCTGCATAATCCAAGACACAATAATCGTCCATTCTTCATCCGATCTTACCAATGCCTCCTGAACAACATCCAGACAACATAATAGTCCTGTTTAACTCAGTAAAATCTACTGCCAGAGTTGTTCCATGTCTATACTGACCATAGTTATTGTGTTCCCTATCACTGTATAAAAGAAGCAATGCTACCTCTTGCTAAATGAACAGCAACTGCATTGAATGATGTTATTCCAAGTTATTGCGATTCTAACAATAAAAGGAAATTGAACTGTAAAGTACATACTTACTAATTTGTATCATTCCCAAAATGATAGTTTGCGACAAAAAAGCATCTATGAATTTTCGGCTTAGATTACACTCTTTACGTGTTAGAATAAATGCAGCAGCAGCTGAAAAACCACTGTTTATTCAAAATCATAATTAAAAGAGAGGAGTAGATTAAAAGGCTGAATTAGCCACTTGATGGCTAGACCTACTGTTCTTAAGATGGATTTTCCCGGTAATTACTATGAGTCAGCTTTGGTTACAAATATTATACTTTTCTGATGTTGAATTCTCAACTTCAAACCAATATGCCTGTTTTAACTTAGAACTGTGAGTGGGAAAGTGGCATGTTGAGCCAAAGCACATCACTTAAGGAGTCAAGAAGTCAATAAGAAAGAGGCTGGCCTGCAACAAGAACCCCAAACATGCAAATGGGGATTTTTATATGAGACACACGATGCTCATTGTGCTAAGTGTCTGTGTTGGATGCTTGCGGCCTGAAGAAGGTACTTGTGAAAACCGCCCAAACTCGTGTCTCCTGCTATAAACGGGTTCAGCGTTGAACTGACCCAAAGGTTTGTCTGTATATGTTACTACCAATATAAAATAAGAATCATATAACCCAATATGCTTAACCCTAAACATAACCCCAACCTTTTGCTGACACTGGTATTGCAGAATACCTCTGTTCATTTCTGATTTTCCTACAAAGTCAGGACACGCATACATATAGACACGTATAGAAAACACTGCGCATATGTAAACACACACATGAACTCCCTCTCTCATGCCTACGTTTCTTTATTTACCCTCCTTTAGCACTTCTCTGCCACTTGATGCTGCTAATAGTAAGGGTGTGTAAATATTGACTGGGCTGATGGAGCTGCTGACTGTTGCTACAGTGCGATTAGGACCTGTGAACTCACGGTGGCCGAGGTGACCGAGTAAACTTTTGCCTGCCGTCAGGGGGCAGCCCCTCAGGATGCAGTTACACTAGAAGAGGTTGACTAAGAGGAAAGTCGGACTCAAACCTGTGCTCCAATCACTGAAGGTGTTGCTTGTTGTCAGAGGAGGAAAACTAAGCTGACAGACATAAAATGATTCATGTCATTCATGTCACTTTTCAACATATCCAGTTTAGCCTAGCACTGTGTGTAAGTGGTGACTTCATCAAATTGCCCTGCAGCCCTTAATAATTTGACAGGTAACTATACATAATGTGTGTGACAGGTGTGACTGTACATAATATAGCAGTCAGCAGAGGCTTACACTCACCGGCCACTTTATTAGGCACACCTGTTCAATTGCTTGTTAACGCAAATAGCTGATCAGCCGATCACACGGCCGCAACTCACTGCATTTAGGCCTGTAGAGGTGGTCAAGACAACTTGCTGAAGTGCAGACATCAGAACGGGGAAGAAAGGGGATTTAATGGACTCTGAACGTGGCGTGGTTGTTGGTGCCAGGCGGGCTGGTCTGAGTATTTCAGAAACTGCTGATCTGCTGGGATTTTCACGCATAACCATCTCTAGGGTTTACAGAGAATGGTCAGAGAAAGAGGAAATATCCAGTGAGCGGTCAGTTGTGTGGACGAAAATGCCTTGTTGATGTCAGAGGTCAGAGGAGAATGGGCAGACTGGTTCCAGATGATAGAAAGGCAGCAGGAACTCAAATAACCAAAATCTCTGAGGAACTTTTCTATCACCTTGTTGAAAGTCTGCCACGAGGAATTAAGGCTGTTCTGAAGGCAAAAGGGGGTCCAGCCTTTTTACTACCTTTGTACCTAATAAAGTGGCCAGTGAGTGTATGTTGGTAAACATGGAAAAATGGGAAAAACCAAGTTGGCTTTTTTCCCCTTTGCTTTACCGTTTTGTCTAGAAATTTTACGAAGTTCCCTTATACCCACATGCACATGTAAGCAAGTACAATGACAGCATGTGAGCTAAGGCTATGTCCCAGTCTATTCAACATATAATAACAGTGTAATCCAGTAAATGTTATGGTTGTAGCATGATGTCAACTTTAATTTGGCCACAAAACTGCAAGTAACTGTAATTGGTTAAATAACCAAACAAGGACTTTTTTTTATCCATGAAAGGAATTCATTGCATGACTGTCCTGCATTGTTCGTTGCATTCTTCTGCAAAATGAGTATTGCAAAGGCCAATATTACGATACAGATTAACAAATATATTGTGCAACACTATGACACAGTAACATATTTCATGCTGAAATGACTTCTATGCCTTTTGCTATTGTAAACAGTACACACTCAACCACAGATGAGGTTCTAGCATTTCTGCTACATTACTGCAAACCACATTGGAGTAATTTAAGGCTAGTTCCAAGGCATTAGCTATGGCTGTGGCTTTGTTTCGAGAGAACAGAGTGGGATGAGGAGTGGTTAATGATGGGGAAGTGATCCTTTCACAAGTATTTGACTCCGTAGCTCATTAAAATCTAAAACACCTCTCGGTCACTGAAAAGAAGGAAGACAATAGCAGCTTAAATATTATAACAGTTACTCAGCCATTGATCTGATCTGCTTTTCTGATGCAGTCTTAGGCGAGGCTGGATCATGTTAGGTTATCAAGTCTGTCCTCATTACTCGTGTTTTCAATACCTATAGTTCAGAATGACCCCATTCACCAAACAGTCTAACCTCCTGGGCAAACAGAGTTGCTAATCAGCTCCTGATTTAGCTGGTATGTATATGCTTTTCACCAAATTACTTGTCTAAACTGGGTAGAAATTAAATTACCCGGAAGCATTCTTCATCAAATGATGTTTTATGGGTTTGTTTGGAATGTTTTGCTGCTGCTGAAGTATTCTTGGACACAAAATGAAAAATATGGCATTTTGGGAGGCTACCACAGTAAATACTGAAGGTACTTAGCACATTTTTACAGTAAGATGTAAGTAAGGGGCTCTTTTGCAGAGCGTAAACGAATTTCTAGGCTTAACAATCTTTCAAACAGCAAAACCTCACAGACAGTGAAGTTCAGTCCATAATGAAACAAACGCAAATAGCAACAGATAAAGAAGAATTCACCAGACAGGCTTGTACAAAAAGAAAATCATTATGTGGGTTACAGAACTTTGTTTGTCACTGGTTGTTAATTAATCTGCCTCATTATCAGAACAAACATTCTTGCCATGCTGCAGATGCCCCCAGCTTGACACTTTGATCTGGATGGCCTTTGTGAATTTCCTGCCCTCAAACTCATCACTGCTCTATTTAACGAAGGGGAGGAACAGCGCTGGTCTATTAATATTACAGGCCCATTAATGCAGGCAATTAAGTGCCAAATCTCCAGACACCTCATATGTCTCAGCCATAAAACCAAAAAGCACAAAGCCTTCCTGCTAAATTAGGTGCATGAAAAGAAACACATAATTAATTTCCTTCTCCATGAATACAATCACAATCAGTGGTGATTTAAAACCTTTCAGGGCGACTGTTATTGAATTGCCAGCCTATTGAATTGCCAGCCTAAAGGAGGGGGGCTCGGGTTAGGTTGGGGATAATTATTCAAATAGAGGCATTATCTATTCAGTGACCCCCATTTTAGCACTTTCGTCTTTGATTACTATTAAAATTTATGCTGAATAAAAGGAGTGACTTAATTTGGTGAGAAAGCGTCAGGAGGAGAGAGGAGAAAGAAGAACGCACTAGTTAAACTCTCAGTCTGATGGGAAGGAGAATAAGAATTACCTTTCAGCCAAGCATTTCCTGTTGCCTCACTCCTTCCTGCCTCTCTTTCGTGCACAAAGACACACAAAAGTCTCTGCAGGAGGGAGCGTGTGCAGATCACAGGGCACAAGAGCTGTTTAGTGCAGGCCGTTCCTCTTTTACACTTATCTCCAGCCATTTGGACTGTCTTTTATGATCTCTGGAGATAAAGGATGGGGTAAGGAAGGTAGATCAGGGTGAAATCTCAGATAAAAGAGTCACCAGAAGGGTGCCATCCAGGTCAGAGCTGTGTCACACAGTGTCATTAAACAGAGAAGCACTGTTCCAATAGGTGTTGAAGGAATAATCCAGCATTGTCCAACCTAATTTCTAGAAAAGAACAGAAAAATTGAGACTAAAACCGTATGTAAAAACCGAAGCTTTGGCTTCTGCTATGTGTGTTTCAGTTATAGGTCTGTGAGGCACGCAGAACTATTCTGCGGCAATCGACTGTATAGCACATTAGGAGATTGAAGTTAGGGTCAAAGATGCTGGAGTGTTCCTTTGAGTACTTTTTCCAAGTTCATGACTGCACGTTAGCCATATGTAGAATCCTGGTAGTTCATCTCTCAGTCACCAACCAGGAATACCCAGAATACTCATTCAGTCTAGTCACAATGCAGTTGTTGGCTAGCTTCTCTAACCACCAGACTGCTGCATACTCACAAGAAGGAAATCACCCATTTATCTGGAGCATGTACTTCAAAAGCACCAGAGGTAGATTATGTCCCTGAGTAGCTGTCTGCCTTAATAATTCTCATGCCAACACATGCAGGCTGCCTAGCCTGGTTTCCATCATCCTTCAAGGCAGAAAAGGCTTAGTCACTTGCTAAAACAAAACAAAGACTTATCTACAGTGAGTGAGACGGTAATTGTTTTCTTCAGTAAGGTGTGGCTAGTTACTACCTCAGCTTCACTGGTCACAAATCGTTATGATATCTCCTGGATACAGAAGCACACAAACAAGGGAGAGTGCCTTCGCAATTGCCTTGACAGGATGTGGGGAAAAGAGCCAGACCTGGCCGGTGCTGATAACGCGCTTTGCTGCGCCTCAAAATACGACATGATTCACCAGCTGACTGGAGGACATCGCTAAGAAATGTTGACTTTAAGGACCTGAAATACTGCACCTTGAAAAAGTGAAAATGGATAAAAACAGAGGCTGAAAATTTGCATCTAATTACAGACGGTTTTTCACTTTGAAATTATTATGACTTAAAAGTACATGACTGTTGCAAATCACATTAGTTAGTCGAAGCTAATCAAACAGCCCACTCACAAAGATCTGCCCCAAAGAGATCGTTCCTCTTCAAAACTTAGGCTACACTGGACTGAACAACGTGAAATTCCCTACGTCCATCTAAGAAAAAAGGAATTCCTATTAAGAAGTTTGGGATGGAACTTGGGATTGAACTCACATCAATGCTCACACCATGAATAGTAATAAAGTACCACTTCTATCCTTTTAACAGACACATTGGCTGATTAACTCCTTAAAGCCCCAGTACATACACACTAAGACATACTAGGGCTTATTGATCAGTAACAACAGGGACTTCAGTGCAAACTGACTGAGCTATTCTTAACTTATAGAAGTTCAGGCTTGCTGGTGGTCCCTGGTCGTACAAGAGGTTTATCTAGAACATTAACAATAAAACGTTTACTATTCTGAGAAGGTAAACACCTTATAGCACTAAATACCTCATAGCACTATCACAACTGCTAGTTTGTTGCTAACAAAACTCACTTTCATGGTGGCATCCACGTTTTTTCCCGCTTCATAGCTCGAGCAGACAGCATAATCAAAAAGACGTTATTCCAATCTCTGACTTCCCACTTCTAAGCCACTTACGCTTGGTAATCACTGTTTTGTTGATGCGCATTTTACACATTTGAATCAAGTAAGTTCAACACAAGATGAGTAGGGCATGTTTACAACCAAAACACTTGTAAATAACTGTACCCTGCACTGTCTCTTAATACATTACACATATGTAATCACCCTACGTGACAGCACTGAATAATTATACAAAGCTTTGGGGGAGCACTACCATTTAGTACCACTGCTGAAAACCTCGTTTCAGGCACTCTCGCCTCTGCTCAGCAGCCTGTTATAGATGAGGTCTATTGTGGGATGGTGAGCACTGGGGACAGGGCCATGGTACGGCTACAATGGCCGTGAATAGGGCAGCTGTGGGCAGCTTTAACTCACTGTACACTGGAGGGTCATGGAAGGACAGAGCCTCAAGGCAATGAAGTACAGAGCTTACTAGCTCCAGCCAAGCCTCATAGTGTGTCATTATGCACCCATCCACTGCACCAGGCAGCACCAAACACTCTGTTCCAACCGCCCAGACAAAACCAAATCATCATCTGAAGCGCAGCTGCACTTTCTCAAGGCTAAATTATGCTTGCTGGGCAAGACCAAAATTGAGATTGTGAAACTTTTCTGTTATAACATGATTTGTTTTGTTTGTACAAGCATTTATACACAGGTGAGGAATCTTCTGCCTTGGTGAGGTCCGATCCAACAACGCAGGTAAAAGCTTTTCTTGATAAAGCACAAATGTAGAAGACTTGGCATAGTAGCATCAAGCCAAATAAATTGCTTTAAAACTGCCCTTTTACTGGTATTTACTGTATGATTTACTGTAAACTTTTCAAAGTAAAGTTACTGGTATAGAAACTTTGCATTATGTGGAGGTTCTTTAAGAGAGGTTCTTCACACTGGCACACTTCCTTCACGAATTTGCCCATTTTAAGGTACTTTGGGGAGCCAGAAGTGGTTCTTGCGAGGTATCCCTCCCTATAATACTTTCTGGAGCATTTATTTTTAAGAGCATAGTTACTGAACAAAAATAATTAACATTAATAGCCTTTAATTAAACCTTCAGCTTAAAGGCTTAACCCCTTAAACGCAAAGGACCACCGGGAGATCCAGGCTTCCATTCCTTGCTCCTATAACTTAAGAACAGCTCACTCAGTTTGCATGATTTAGCTATTGATAGCTATTGAATAATAAGAATAATAAAGAATTTTAATACATGAATTATATCTTGATAATAAAAGCATCAATTACTCAAGAGGTGGAAACCTCAAGGAGCGCAAGTGAGGTCTAATTCCGTAACTTCAGATGAGCTGAGCCTAATTTTGTGAAATCTCATTGTGAAAGAGAAACGACAGTAGTCAGTTAGGAAGGCTCAAGAATAATAACCGCAAAAATGCTCATTTATGATTTTATTCGGCACCACACAGGGCTGGAAACTGAATAAAGGCATCATGCGCTGCTGCCTCATAGTTCAATAAACAATAGAGCCTGAGGGGGAATTATTATTGTATCGTTATTGTGTGCCGCAGGAACTTGGACAGGGAGTAGATAGAGCTACCAGGAAATCCTTATTTCGACTGCACCCTCCTCAAAGCCACACCTGCGTAACATTTCTTGGATTAACCTCGGACTGAGAGACGTTCATAAAAACAGCGCATTTATGGCCAGCGACACACCCTCTTACCTCATGTGCACAAAAGTCGGCACACTGCAGTGCCAGGCTCAGTGGAAAACAGCAAATAAGTGCTCCCTGTCTGCAACAGTAGGTCATTTTTTAGTGGCTGCCTAAACACCACACACAGCAAAAATAGTAATTTATGTATGCAACACACGTCTAGTGCAAAAACTCTACCTATTTATACAGGTAATAACAATGAAATGATCCATCTTAGTAAAAAGGGGCAGCAGCACACAGCACCCACATAATATATGCAAGCTATTTTATTCAAAATCCATAAAAAGTGCCCCACAATGTTGATTCTACCACAAGCCATAGAAAACAAGAGACCACTAGAAATTATAGCCAGAGGCACTGCCCATCCTGCAGACCAGTTATTCTCCAGCCTCTCAACATCTGCAACAGAGCCTGCGAATTAGAATGAGTAATCACAGGCTTTATATCAGGCTTCAGGCGCTACGTGCTTAGCCGAGCAGGGACACTGTGTGGCTTCACTAGTGATGATAAATACATGCTTTGGTGGGATTTCAAGGGAACTAAGGGTTCCTATTCAGACCGTTAGACAGGGAGTACGTCAATATATTCAGAATGTTTGCCAGCCTCCATTAAAGGCGGAATTAGAGCCCATTTATGGCGAACTCCAGTCACGAAGAAAGAAAATAATGCGGCTGGTGAAAGGTTCACAGCCTTTTTAGTGAAAGAATGCTCAAGCTGCCTTTTATATTCTTCTGATTTCTGTCACTGAACCTAAAAAGATCTACTCAATGTTACTTTCATGGGGTTTTATTTAATGAAAATACATCTTTCAGATGTATAAAACGAAACAAAGCAAAAGAGCAGAGGAACAAAAGCTGGAGTGCATAGCATATCGGCAGCGGTATCCTTCATCAATCAATATATAAATGTACAATTATTATTATTATAAGTACAGTTTTGGACTTGCAGCCCATTAATTTCACAACAGACAACACCTCAGTATGTACTCATTCACACAGTGCCACGTAGCTTTGAGGCCATAACTGATATGATTGAATATCAAGATTTTTCTCAATATTATGCACATTTTTGGTCTTCTTCTGCTTTAACTTGAGTTACCTATTCCTTTTGCACAATCATTCAAATCTATGTTTAGTTCAAAAATACAGTACACAGCAGAAAAGGCTGCACTTAATTATAGACTTTACAAACAGAATGGTACTGTACGGAAAATGCTGCAAAGCATGCCACACAGTGGGGAATTACCTCTACCACTGCCTAACGGCTTGTGTACGTATCATTTAATATTATTTAGCAAGCAGTTTAAAGGTAAAGTAGTTCTCTCTAGTTCTTTCCCAACAGGGCGATTATCGCCCTTTAAGCATCATTGTCAGGTCACTTGTCAATCACAGCGGATATCCAATTATATCGTCCTATCACCCAGGCTTTTACTCTACTGATCTGGCAGAAAGAAAGAATCAGCATCAGCCTCTGAATATCAGTAACTGAAACTGAACAGATATAGCTCTAATAGCTGCCTGAGATTAACGTCTATCACAGATCTTACACTGCCATACACTCTTCTCACAGACACACTCTCTTTTCGCTGTTCTGGCCCTTCTGTGGCTTTGTGCTCAGACGAAGTCAGCTTAGACCAGAATAAGTGAGCTAAACTTAACATACACCGGCCTGTGGTAGAGGGCAGGGCAGGGTGCGGCCAGCCTGCGTGTGACATCTCAGTCTCTGCGTGGCTTTGGCCGGATGCAGAGCCTATTTCAATCAGAACTATAAAACGACTTCGCCGCAGGGGCCAAGCATCGGGTCTTTAACATGACGGCGTAAATATGGAGCAATTTCCTGCAGTAAAAAAACATCTTAACCACTGGTCAAATCTCTGTTAAGCCCCCTCTGTCTGTTGAGAACTCAATCTGCTTGGGCATAATGACACTTAATTAGAGATAAATTTATATATAATGTTGCATGTCACATCAAAGGTTTGATGATTTTTCAATACTACAACATGGTAAAAAGTTTTCATTGTGATATCACACTTGATATTAGTATTGCAATCAACAATTTAATTGGTTAAATTGTCAAGATGCATCAACAGAATTTTGAGAAAGCTAAGTTTACGCGATCATATCGTTGCTGTCTGAGCAAAACTAACTTTACAGGAGATGAAAACACCTTAACTTAAAACGGAAGTCAATGTAACAAGATTTTTTCCTCTAAACTCCAGAGCATTTCTAACTGTCCTATTAATAGATATGAACACAATGCAGAAGGGGTTCCTTTACTGCTCACGTTACGCAAAAAAAAAGTCATGATTCTCCACAAATTTTTGGTGTGGATTTAAAGGCACAAGTGTCACAACAACTGTTTCATTCTCATCTCACTTTGTCTGTCTAGGTCGTTCTCCATTTTCTATGTGTAAAAGATTTGTCTTACCTTGCTAGGCATTCCATCTGTAGCCAGTGCGCTCCTCTGTGGGACCTGGTACAAATCCTGTGAGGGTGGTACCTGGTAGATGCCCTGTGCAGAGCCCTGGCTGGGCTGGTGGGAGGGGGGCACCTGGTATAGGCCCTGTGGTGTGTGGGGTCTCTGCTGTTGGGCGAGGCTCTGAGAAAGTGAGGGGCTGGCTGGTGTCTGGCTCTCAAACATGGGGCCAATGAGCAGCTTGAGGCGGTTGCCAGGTGCGATGCCCTGGCGACCGTGCAGCGAACAGAGCCACCAGCCTTCCAGTCCACCAGTGTTCTGCTCAATGACTGTCAGGATATCGCCCTTGCGAAAGGCCAGCTCCTCTGGAGATTCTGGGACATTGTCGTACAACGCCTTTGCCATCAGGTTCTGTGAAACATGAAGAAATCACTATTATAATCAGTCTCCGCCAAACTTACAGGTAGGCAATATGACAAAATGTTCAATATAACAGTGTTGATAATTTACATCACTGAGTAAATCATGAGTGTTATCAATCAATACAGAATCCAGAATCAAACAGAAAGAATTAGACCAATTAGACCCAAACACTACATAGTAACTCTTCAAAATATCTAGTAACAAATAGCTGTTTGGATTATACTATTATCTTTTTTTATTCATATATTATTACATTTACACGCTAATGTTCTCCTGGCGTATTGTCTCTAACAAACAAACCCTTGAAGAAGAATTCTGCAGATTTTTTTAAATGACTGCATATTTAAACGATTAAGATAAAAACAGTCATTCAGAGTGGCTTAATGTGAAAAGCTCCATTCCAAAGAAACTTACTAACTCAGAATTGTTCACAGTGGTGGTGATAGAAACCAGATGTCTGAAGAGTTTAATGCCCCTAAAAGTTTAATGCCCCTAAAAATAAACATGAAAATGTTTATTAATGCAGTGTCGGATGCCTGAGGCATTGCTTTACAATAGTTTTGAGATATAGTTTTGGCCTACAACATTTTTTTCATGCTGGAGTGGTACATGCAGAGGACTCTGATGCAAAATAGTTCCCAAAGAAAACTACACATACATTTGATCATTAACAGCGTTACATATACAACCATGTAGGCAAGACGCGTGAGCTCACTGGTGGGTTGGTGAGTTTCTCTACTATTAACCATTTCACGTCAAAACACTCTGACTTTGTTTACATCTCAAGCACTGAATTTTATGAACATTTTGAAAAATCTATTAAATTCACCTTTAAGGCGTTTACCAGGTCCAAACTTTTCTTTCAATCATTTCTAAAGACAAATTCATTACTAAACATACAGTGACATAAATGACACTTATGATGTGCCCCTATGTGGGTCCACTTCAGTCTCTCACTCTAATAACTACACACATAAAAATACGTATAAGTCCCATATTTTACAGTGGTTACTGAACAAGTCTTGAGATTAACGACTGAACAATGAGCCTAGGCTTTAAGGGTTTAAAGATCTAGGCAAGAACTGCTAAACCAGTGCTGTGCACCATCTCTAGCTTTGCTTAAGGATTATGAAGAATATACATATTACATATACTTGAGTGGGTACAGTCTTACAGCGTTGCTTTTTTAGAGGGTCCTTTCATAACAGCTCTGCAAACTATTAAGCCAGTTGCAGTAACTGTAAACTGTTACCTTCACCATGTACACATAGGAGGGTTTACAGACATTAGTATGCAATGTTCAGCACAGTCAACATCATTGATTTAATGGCAGACAGTATCTGATCTGAGGCAAAACCCTTCAGCCTTGTAACTCAATGACTCACTAATATTAAACAAACACTGTAGCACAGCAGTTTCAGAACCTACTGGAAACTACTCTACCTTTAAAATAGAACACTTAGTGTTCGTTTGGGGGGAAAAAGAGCCAGTCCCAGTTGACCTGGATCACGCTAAGACAACAATCATAAAAATGACTCCAACTCACCACAGTGCAGCCAAAACATTTCTCTCAAACCCGTCTTAGCAAATATTTTCTCTACTCATTATTACAACCACTAGAAGATGAAACCAATGCCAAATTCAGGTCACTAAAAGTGTCTGTATTGTTAGTCTCTTCTTACCCTGTGTTAAGCTCACATTCAGCTTTGGAAATATGCAGTACACAGGGATATGTTATAGTTGACTGACCACCACTGAGTGCTCATAACGCTGAATTCCATGACAAACGGTTTAGATAAAAACACAACTCATTCTTGGACAGTTTCATTGATTTCAGTGCTTCTGTTTGAGTAAACCCTTTAATTTAGAAATCACTGTGGCCACTGCGGTAACAGTGTTTTCACTCCTTCTCTCAACCACACTTTATCGGCTCCATGAGCACACTGTTGCTATCACTTTGCTACTCTATGTCCCAGTCAGCTTTCCCACAGTGTATGGACTTCAGCGGTTCCCATGTGAACCTCTCTGCTTGGGCAGCATCATTATCTCTGATCGGTAGTGTGGCCGCATGGCTATTGTCTCATGTACCGTTGCCTTGGTCACCCACAACCATCTAGCATAACAACAGCCCTCAGTGCTTGCACAGACAGACAACCGTGAGCTTGAGCTGACCTTAGGGGTCAGCGTCGACCAATAGGAACTCTCATGTCAGGCTCACTCATACAGCTAGATGAGCCCAGACAGTAATGCTTGTTTGCTTTAAGATTCCAATATGAATGGAAGCCGAACTCTGACCCCTGAACACAAAGTGCACAAAAAGCTACACTAATTGAGTCTCAGTGGGCAATATCAAGGACTATACTTGGACGACCACACAGCCTGGATCACAGATAACAATCTTATTTCAAAATAACTTTAAACATACAAGTACTTAGTTCAGAGAAATGAGGCTTAAGTAGGAACAAGCTACTAGGATGTGTGAAGATAGAAGCGAAGATAAACCACTAAGAAAAACCCTTGACCTCCCATCATCTTCCACCCCCACTCTTTTGAGAAACTGCAGACCTATAGCCTGAGGTGAAAATCTTAGTCTTGGGTGTCTGCAGCACCACTGGGGGCTACATTGTGATCGAATCTCAAGGTACATTGCACATACGGCACTTTAGACAGAGGGCTACGGTAATTTTGAACTAATTAATTTTCTTCTTTAGACCCTAACTTGCACTGTAATGTTGTATAGTAATGTATTCTGACAGCAGTCTGTCTGAGCAGCCAATTTTGCTTGCCTTAATTTCCTCTACGCTATTACAGGCCTATAGCAGGTGAGTCAGCACGGGAAGCATACACATCCATGCCTTAAACATAGGCTAATCACAGTGAGGCCACTTAATCATTGTGTGCTGATCCACTAGTAAACACAAGTGTTAGCCATTAGACAGCTCTGGAAAGCCCCTCTCTGGTTCTGAGACCACTAATGGGAAATCTTTAACTTCCAGGAAGTTTAATGAGATGTTAAGTAGGGTGTTGAAGGGCATTCCACCATCTAATCCAAACTGGGAGCAGCACAGCTCACTGACTGGCTGCTAAAACCTTAATCAGATCCAGAAATGGCTGTCTATGATGGCTTTATGACTCAGTGACCCAGTGTGCTCAGGTACACGATTCCACATTACCATGCATCTACATTGCTTTGAAGGTGCTGTTAAAAATGCAGGTGGCAAAAACAGCTCTTGTTGCCTAAAGAGCCTTTCGGTGGCTGGTTCTTTGAAGAACCATTCATATAAATGAAATGTATAAAAGTGATTAAGCTTTTTAAAGTTTAATGTCGTAAAAGCTGTGCAGCACTTAAAGGAACCACGTGTCCAAGACAAGAACCATTCAGCAGGTTAAACAAAAGTGTGAAAACCATCACTCTTTCTGACAAGCATGAAAACTGCACATGCACATTCAGAAGCTTTCTAGTCAGCACCTGGAGCTGAGAAACGTCCAAATGTGTGTCATCTCACTTTTGGGAAATGGGAAAATCATGACTCATATGATTCTAAATAAAGAAGTTTTTATTTAACTGTGAGGCAGCTTGTGTTTGCTCAAACAGTTTGCTCCAAAAGTGGAGAAATCCATGACTGGGCCAGGACTCAAAAAAAAAAAAACCCTTATGCAATCAAATTACTACTGATTGCAGGGTCCCACCTACCACGAAAGCACTCTCGTTTGGGTGGCTTTGGCTCAAGCTCTGGTGAAAACATCAAGGCTAATTGAGTAGCCACTGGGTAAATGAGGTCACTAAACAAAAAAAAGGCACCACCTCTCTGAAGAAAACTATTCCCTCAGGCAACATGTTGTACAGCTGCCTCTCCCAAAGCTCACCCGTATGGAAAAATTGGTATGTTCCAAAACCGACCTCCACACACAGGATTCCTGTGAAATGACGCAGTGTGAAAATTAGGACCAACTCACTTTAACATATGCCCTCAAGGGGGAAGGGAGGGTACGATGGGTGAGCCAGCACGCTCACTTGCCCTCATTTCACCTGAGTAAATATAGAAAATAATTATCGTAATGACGTGCCTTGATGCTGCAGAGAAAAGGCAGTTGAAACAAAATGGGCCGTGGTGTAATACGTGCTTCTTTAGTACCGAGTACGTGAGGTCTTTGTTTCGTTTGGACACATCTGAAGAGAACTGCTTCGTCCTCACATATTGAACATTAGCACTTGATATGAGGCAAGACATAATCTGCAAGCAAACAGATTACTTCAATCCCGAAGATACTCAATGATGACGTAAGCTGTAGAGAAGCACTGCATTCAAGTGCATTTATATTTACATCATCCTTAAAGCTAGCAATGACTGCAAAGAATGGCAACATAATAGACCCAATAAGCTATGGCTTTAGGCACATACCAAATATGCCTTGACAAGTGTCCCTTGAATAGAAGTCACAAACTATACTCTTTACGCAGAAGCCTACACCCATGGATAAACATAATTAGCCTGAATAAACCTGAGGTTTTCACATGACCTTGGACCATTCTGATCAATAACCCCAAACAATTCAATCAAGTGACTCAACTCATGGATATATGTATCATTAGCTGCTCCCTTCAAGCCTGTAGGCCACCCTAATGACAAACCTCTACCAAAGTTCTCAAGAGAGAAGCACAGTGCTTGACTGGCTGCCTCAGTGTTGCTGTAACAGCCCCACCCATTTCCTCTGCTCTGTGAGCCTGTGGCCGCCCCCACACCAAGCATGGCAACATCCTGACGACATCAAAATCCCCCCACCTACCAGCAGCCTATGCATGACCTAGCCAGCACTGCGGCCTCATAGGCCAAGACCACACAGGATTTCAGTGCTGAAGCTACATGACTGTAGCACTAGCGACTTTGCTGCCTCAACCACAAAGTTTCAAAGCGCTTCATTTCATCTCAGTACTACCTTGTCCTAAGATGGATGACTTTTTTTCTGTATATTAGCGCCACAGTTTGCCAGCCTTTAAGTCTAGATTACTAGATTCACTTCTTCTAGTGTCACTTCTTGACACTAATCCTTTTTTAGGCCAACTACTCAATCCAGTGGCCAAAACTAGGACTTGCCATCCTGTGATGAAGAACCAAAAAGACAGTGTAAATTGCCAAGTATGAAGCTCTGAATGCTTACCTTCAGTAATATGAAAGCACTCTCATCAAATGTAGCAGTAAATGAAAGCCTAGAGACGTGAAGGAGTACAGTATGTTCCTCAGCGAATTAATAAATCAATCAACTAAAGACAGGTCACAGCCCGTCAAGCTATTACCGCTAATACCATCGCTTTCGATACAGCCATTGGTCATTACTTGCCTCTTTATTGGTGATTCAGCAGCCACCTACCAATGAAGATTCAGCTCCACACTTCAAACAGCTGTGAACAAGCTTGCACAGAAACAACCTTGGACTTGAACACCCCACTTTCAGTTCATTACACACATCCTGCAAACCCATAAGCCAAAGACAGATGCTCTAGATATGCCAACAGACAACAAATGTGCTTACATCATGTGCCATGTAAACCGGACGCTGATGCTTTGGCACCTCGTGTTTCATAATAGCACCCTTGCGGTCATGTACACGCAATGCAAGATGGACAGGGTGTAAGTATCACGGGTTGTGTTTAGCAAGCTCGAAGGGGACAGAGCAAATGTGGTGAAGGGGTAGAGGTACTGAATTGGAGGGGGGATTGCTTATCCCATGAAACAGAGCAGGCTAATCGTTTTAAGCCTTTGAGACACAGGCTAATCCCATAAAAGCTAGCAGCTAGACGGAGAGATATATTCATGCTATCTCAGCAGGGGCATGCCTTCAACTCTCCAACACGAAATAACCAAAGAGCAGGATGCTCAAAACAAATGTCCTCTTGATTTCACCGTTTTAATAAAAGCATACAGTGGACCAATACTGATAAGTGATATACAGATATGGAAATGAGATGGAGGAAGTGTTGGTTTGAGAGCAGTAGGGCAATTTTTTATAGCACTGATAGGAAACAGAACTCAGACACACACGTTTGCATTGGCAGTAAATGGACATTTCTACAACGCAGCTAGTAATAGCCTTTGTGTAAAGTGCATGGCTCAAGACAAACTCTGTGCGCAGCTGTCAGAATGCTTCTTATTTGACATGACCCTGACAGGAGCAACCCGACAGGGGCATATTACTCTAAATCAGCTCGGAAAATAGCTGACCTCCCTCATGCGTGAAAGGCAGACCTCTAAGGGAGGTTAACGGAAATGATGACTTTCAATGTTGTTGACGCTGAAGTCATTTTTTCCGCTCTAATGTCACGACCTCACAATAACACTGCCTTTTCCCTACTTATCATTTTCAAACAGTAATGTGTCAGCAACTGGCCTTCAGTCCATTCATGACGCAGGATGCTTCCCTCTACCATTTCTGAGTTCCCAAATTTTTCATGTACCAAACTGATTTGCGGAACAATGAGGGATTAGTGAACTATCCTCACATTGCGTATGTTCCTCCTGACGAAGGCAGGCATACTCACAGTACATCAGTGCAGTTCAGAATGCGGTTTTTGTGTTCGTGTGTGTGAGAAGGCCTTTAACAAATGGGGGGACGGTGTGGAGTGCTGGTTGAGACCTGCTCCGTGAATAGCTCTTGTTCTCTCCCTGGAGAATGTGGGATGCCTGCAGAGAAGTGCTCTTTATGCTCAATGCCACCCCCCACTGCACACACACACACACACACACACACACACACACAAACACACACACACACACACAGAGAAAAGGCCCTGATCCCAAAACTTAAAAAAGGAATGCGGGGTTTACTTAAAAAACAAGCAAATGCATCCATTCCCTTATCTACAAATGATTAAACCCTTTCTATTCATCCTTATCAGCGGCTGATGAGATTCAACTCTTCACCCCATAAAACACACACAACACTTTCCCCACGCCTTGTCACCTAGTTCTCCCTTATCTCATTTCTTTGTATTTCCCCACCATAGCCCCCCTCATCTACCCTGAAGTTCTTACTTTCAGAACAATGTCCGTCTTCCTCTGCCTCTCTTTGGACCGAGGCCTGGAACCTGAGCCCATACGGAGAGAAAGAGGGGGAGAGGGTGGAAAAGGGAGAGAGAAAAAGAATCCCAAAACTTGGGTTCACCTAATCACTCTTCATTGTGGTCAGGAAGCTATTCCTGCCACGGTTACATAAGCCTGAAAAGAGGCTCTGTGAGTCGCTGGGAGAAGTACGGGAAGGAGTATGAGTGCATCTGTGTGTACATAAAGGCGGAGGCCTCCTTTCCTTCAGCTGAAGGAAAAAGTTATGTCAAAACAGTCTGAAACGCAGCAGATGTCACTTCATATCAACCAATAAACCTTACATACAAATTACAAAACCTCTAGCCTATTAAACAGTCAAAGCGGCCTTTCTGAGTGATGGCTGGGAGGATTAAGGGTATTAACAGGAAACACTGGATGACAGGCTGTCTCCCTACACCTGCCCACCTGTTGGAAAACGTAACTGACATGAGCTGGGGTTGGACTATGACGTTTGTGCCTTACAACGTTTGGACAATGTGACCAGTCAGATGTGGTTAACACTGAGAAGTCGACAGGTGTAACTTTCTATAAAAGGTACATGCTAAGAACTTAATTCCATAATTCCATAGTTTGTTTTGTAATGGATTACATTTATATTCTATATTTATATAATTTACGGCCTGTACTGACAACTTTGATTCTGCAACTCCAGCTCTTTGTTTCAATATTAAACAATGACAGAAACATGGCAAAAGTGTAATGTTTCTCCTTTTGGCAAGACAAGACTGTGTTTAAAGGCAGGAAATGTGATGATATATTATTACCATCGTGATAAAGTATGTTATCATGACAAAAAAACATGGTTTTCTGAGCATATCGTGGATATCATCAGTTCATTAAGAACTCTGAACAACTGTAGGTTTCATTACAAATGGAGCAAAATGAGCTCGATTTATGTGTATTTAATGCAGTGCTATAGAGTGATTGTACCCAGAGGTTCTGATAATTATGAAAAATAAAACTGTGATCTATGGGTGCATTGTCTCGATATCAACAACACCACAACATAAATTAATCAATTAACTGAACAGATTTGAGGGAATTACAAACAGATCTGATTGATTACTCCTGATTTAGCTGCTAAATCTGTTTTCAACCAAATTGCTTAGTTAGAAATGAATTAGAATCTATTTTACTCTGATGAGGTTTGTGATTTCAGTGTCAATCTGAGATATGCGCCTTCATGAAGCAGGACCTTCGAGCGATATTTCTGCCGTATCACCCATCAATAACACAATAAAATATATTCCCTTCTGCTTACAAGCACACATGTGGCATTAATTCAGTGTGGGCAGATTATGTCTCTTTCAAAGAGTTCAGAGTGAGAAAGTGCCAGCAGTAACTTCAACTTTAAAGGGTTTGAGTTAAGGCAGCTTACTCAAGTCAACTCTAAAGTAGTATTAATCTGGCCTATTTGTTTATACACCCTTGGGATTGTAACATCAGGATCATAAAAACATTTATTCTCAGAAGGCACCTCACATCCAGACCCAGATCCATTTATAACACGTATCTGTCTCAAAGGAGGCCAGTAGAACTAGTAGACTGAGTCACCAGCTGCTGCTGCACTTGAGTAAACTCATCTACTCACATTTCAACTGTGCAAAGGTGGCAAATGACTCAGCCAAGTAATATTTAACTCATTGAACATTATCTCGCACAAGTGAAAGGCAAGCATGTCTCATGTTTCAGGTATTCCATAGCAACACAACTACTGAACTGGCCAAGACTACTTAACTGGCCACTTGTCCATGATAGGATTTCTAACTCATTAGCAGATTCTGATATGTGGGTGTTATTCCTAGACTGGAGAGGGAATGTGTTTAACTTTCTTAGTAGCTGTCTCCTTGGTGTGTAATGCAGATAGGTTATTGGAGCCTAAGCTGCCCAAGGCCAACCCTCATTGAGATCTATTGTTACAAAGCAGTAGGTCTGCATCAGCAGCTACGCCAGCACTTCGGCCTGGGCAGGGACAGGACTGACCGGCCCTGACATCTACTGCTTCTACAGTTGACTGATGGAGGGTGCGCTATGCTGTAATCTGACACCATTTTTGTGGCTTCTGTAAGTATGACTACAGTGGGGAAAACTGATTCTAGATCATCGGATGCCGCTTGGTCTTTGCTCCAACCAACCACTTCACACCTCCAACAGGTTAACTACTGCAGTTAGAAGTCTGGAAAAACATGTGATGTCATCAGTGATCTGATCTAGTTCTCTCCGTCAATGCCAGCTATGTTTGCTTTTACCTCCTTACTCAGGCTCAATTCTAAAAAGCAGCTGGTCTCTACATTTTTACTGTTCCCTGTATCTAACAAACTGTGCTTAATATTCCACGTGTGCCGAAGTTTACTGCTTTGCATTAGCGCGTACCATTATATTTAGGGATGCACAAATGGAAACATGAGCCAATATTTTTATCTTGTCTACATATCTTCTGACGCCAATAACAACCTTGATACACAAACATCTGCTATTGAAAGAAATGATGTGCCAAAACCGATATCCCAATATCATTGAGCAAGACTGGAAAAAGGAGGCAATTCCCAAAAAGGTAAAAATCTCAGGTTCATGTTTAACACAGATAGGGGGCGGGACTATTTGGAATTCACTCTGTTTTAGGCTTATCACGGTATCCCCAACGTGGTAACACAGGGTGATGTCACACTCATATTCACTTTTATACTAGTATACTTCCCACATCTCCTGCTCGATGAGTGAATAAAAGGAGTAAAGCAAACAAAAACACATGCAACAGACACAAATTAGACAGGCTGTGTTAAAAGACAGGTAACGTGGTCCATTATTGTGAACAGAAACTGACAGAACAGTTATGTGAGGTATGTAAGATTTTGGATTTCCTAATATGGTCTGATGACACAGTCTTCAGTCCAAAACACATGTATCTAATAAGAAATGTTAGTGAGAGAGTGAGAGAGAGAGAGAGAGAGAGAGAGAGAGAGAGAGAGAGAGAGAGAGAGAAAGAGAAAGAGAAAGAGAAAGATAGAGAGAGAGAGAGAGAGAGGGAGGGGGAGGGAGAGAGAGAGAGAGAGAGAGAGAGAGAGAGAGAGAGAGAGAGGGAGGGAGGGAGGGAGGGAGGGAGGGAGGGAGGGAGAGAGAGAGAGAGAGAGAGAGAGAGAGAGAGAGAGAGAGAGAGAGAGAGAGAGAGAGTTTCTGGAGTTTTTTTGTATTGCTGTACAGTAGAAGAATCCAAACAAGCAGATCTGAGCTAAACTGTCCATCTCCTGCCAAGTGCCCCACATTCCCCAGATAGTGTGAAGCAGACAAAAGCATTCCACTCAAGAGCAGGTCCAGCCTAGCACCATAGTAGGAAGCGAAGCTTCCCATCGACTTGAAAAGGCTTAAAAAGCAAAGGGAATGTAAATGATGAGAACACAGCAGTCAGAGGCCAAGTTCTGAATGAAAGGGCCCTCCTCCTCACTAGGCAAACTCGCACGAAAGGTCTACGACCAAAAAAAAAAAAAAGACTTGGGTCCGTAGCTCTCTTTTCCAACAGCCCCTCCAATCAGCCCCTGAAACCAGCAGAGGAAGCTTCATATGATGGGAATCGACTGCCGAGTCCAGGGTTTTGCTATAGGGAATTACCTAGTGAGTGCTTCCAAAGCTAATTCATTTCTGGCCATGATGTTGTAGGCCTGAGTTTCCATTAGATAATCTCAGGTATGGAAACAATCAGTGAAATCATTCTTTTAGGCGGTCTGGCCCTAAAATGTTAGTCAGAAATAAATGTTATGGAAGAGGCTACTGATACTGACAGCGGCCTGCTGCTATTTTTATAGATCTTCAATCATCATCTCTCCAGCTTTTCATTTAGAGAGCTGTAGAATCAGAGGAAAAACACACAAACAGTTCAGTCTGAAGGGCTGCTTTCACTTCAAATCGGTAGTTTTACTGTTTTGTTGACTGCAGTGTGCATTTCTCCACAGCTAATAAACAAAATAAACAATCCTGGCAACGCAAAAGGTCAAAGTGGTATCGAAGGGATTGGTGTGGAGAAGAGGGAATGAATGCTCCTGTGTGCTCTCGAGTGGCTCCGAGTAACACGATAGGCGGTGAAGCGTAAATCACATTATTTACTACCTGCTTCTCTACAATGGAGCTCCCTGTCAACTCATAGGCGTTTGATTACGCGTGGTAAATCACCGCTATCCAGACCTGGGAGGGGAGGGGTCCACAGTCACGCAGTATTTACAGCTCTGGGGGCATCAGCGTTGCGAAAAAAGAGGTTTTTAATGGGCCATTCTTCACGACTCAGACCACTAATGATGCCATTTAGCCTCGCCAACTTCAACCGTCATTAAAGCTCACAAAGAGAAACTCAGCAGCGAGGAAACCCGCCACACTGAGAGCGCCCGGAGCCCGAGGAGACAGCGCGCGTGTAACGGGCTCTCCACGGCCACGAACCCAGTGATCACCGAGCAGCTCCACGCCTCTGAGTACAGCACTGAATTACTACATACAACACAAGCAAACCCCCTATTGGTGACAGTAAGCCCTCCGGCAGCCCACCGGCGCTGCTCGGCTGTTTAGGAGTCACTTACTTTGTACTTCATCGTGGTCCTCTCCTGCTCTCCGCTCGAGCGTGGAAATATCCGGGGAAAACCGCTTTAATGAATACAGGGTTACAGCACAACTCTCTAACTCCCAAGACACGACTTAAACAGCCATTGTGCGCTGAACGGCTCAGACTGGGCACAACTTCACCGATATGACCGCGTCGCTCGGCTCCGCCCGGCGCTCCGCTGCTCAGCGTCCACTCTGGGCAACACGCGCGCTCTACGCCGCGACCTGCTCGTTTCATTTGCATATCGCACCTTCTATTGGCCAAGACAGAGCAAGCTCCCGCCAGACGTGACGTCGGTCAGCCAATGACCAAAGCGACTGCTAGCTCATTTAAATAAAACGCTTCAGGCAGCAAGAACCTGACGAAAGTTTCCGGAAATTACGACGTAGAGCTTTTAGGCACGCGCCACGCTGACTTCACCGCCTAAGGATTCGTTTTATGCAGTAAGTGGATAAAAATAGGGAATTGAGGAATGTCGGAACAAAGGAGGTCTCATGTTATAATGTATAGCTTTCAGCCATGTCAGTGTTTTCGCTTTAAGGTGTATCTGCTCTCCTGCTCTGAGGCAAATGTCTGAATAGACACACACACTAGGGGGCAGTGAGCACACCTGCCCGGAGCGGGGGGCAGCCCTATCCATGGCGCCCGGGGAGCAGTTGGGGGTTAGGTGTCTTGCTCAAGGACACCTCAGTCATGGACTGTCGGCTCTGGGGATCAAACCGGCGACCTTCCGGTCACAGGGTCATTTCCCTAACCTCCAGCCCACGACTGCCCCTGTACTAGGAGTGTTTAGGCTACTGGAAACAGCATTATCAGAGTAGACTAGAAACTCTTCACACCTAAACCTGTAAGTAAATCATAGTAATTCCGTCATATAACTTTCTATATCACTGCTGTGGGAATCAAACCTTGTATTTCCATTTTGGGCATATTTTGGAAATGTGTCTCGCCCTTTACGTTGTGTGTACATTTCATAATGAATGGACCAAAACAAACGGCTCAGAATGACTTGGAAAAAAGTCTGGTTCCACTAACTACTTCTTTCTTCTGTAAAGTTACCTTTGTGGAGATACAAGGTTTTGTTCTAATGGCAGTGATATGCAAATTAAATAAATACATGTCCGACCTGTTCCAGTGGTCAGAATACTCAAAAGTAGAGATTAATTAAGAGACCCTTATTAGTTCCACAACGGGGAAATTTCACCTCCACATTTAACCCATCTGTGAAGTGAAACACCACATACACACTAGTGAACACACACACTAGGGGGCAGTGAGCACGCTTGCCCAGAGCGGTGGGCAGCCCAATCCGCAGCACCCGGGGAACAGTTGGGGGTTAGGTGTCTCGCTCAAGGACACCTCAGTCATGTGCTGTCGGCTCAGGGGATCGAACCGATGACCTTCCGGTCACAAGGCTGGTTCCCTAACCTAAAGCCCACGACTACAAGTAGTTTGCAAGTAGGACTACAGTGTTGGGGCAAGTGTCCTTATGCCCTTCATAAGCAGAACACAGCTGAAGAAAATGTGGTAGAGACTGGTTTAAGAAAATGTGACTAGCTGTTTCCATCATACTGGTGCTGAGGCTCTCATGACCAAGGAAAAACAGTTTTAGTTTCTTTTCTCCAGGTTACCTTTGAGGCATAATCCTTGAACTGAGCAGCATCATTGTTGAATTATTCATGCGCATTTTATGTGTTAACATCATTCCTACAGGTGGTGTGTGTCAAATAAAATTGACCAGTTTGAAGGGTTTGATAAACACCCTCAAACATTCTGATATAAACCAAAATCTTATAGACTAAGCATGTCCACAGTATAGCATAAGATTTACTATTAAAGCTTTGATATGCTACGGTGCTGTATATTAAAATGATTACAGTAAGCTATTAGAGAATCAGCAAAGCCATTAAACTCACCCTTTGCTGTGCATCTACTCGAGCTGCACTGGTATTCTGCAGTCTGAAACTGAAGATAACAGTCTCTCAGAGCTGCAAGGAAACACCCAGGCATCTCACAGATGAGAAACAGAAACGCCTACATCCGCAGCAGGCCATGGTGTGACTGTGTGACCGTACTAGGCTATATTCTTTTGATCTATCACATATACCTAACTTCATTTTTGATATTGCGTCTGTACACACAGTCTACTTTATTTAAAACAACAATCTTGCACTTAGAAGAGGTCCACCTGTCTTCATAAGTCCACTGTAGCTCATCTGTTGTCCTTCACTGTGTACTCACTGCTCTCTACATCATCAGTTTCTGACCACAAGGCTGCGGTTGACTAGATTTTATGTGGGTGATTCTAAACACACCAGTGAACTGACATGGTAGAGGGATGGTGTGCAGCTAGTATGAGTGTATCAGGATCAGCTGTGTTGCTGGTGGTTTTATACACATCACTGCCCTTCACTGTGTGCTTCTTGCATATCACTGCACTGCACTGCTGAGAGCAGCCCCAACCCCTAAATATCCAACTATGATCTGCTCTATGAGCAGAAAATGACCACTGATGAAAGGCTATTGGATGGATAACACAAACTGTGCAACAACAGATGGGTCATAGTGTAACTGTATGCCACCAGGTGGACCTACAAGTAGGGATTTCCAATGAAACCTGTGGATTAAGTAACCTGTGAATTAGACATACTGGACTGCCACAGTACATGTGCTGTCACTGTGGTGGTACCCTCAGCAGTACATCTTCAGTGTCTTTACTTAGACAATGTATTTGTACCATATTTTGTTGCAGATACAACTCCAATTCCAGAGAAGTTGGGACATTGTGTAAAACATATAGAAAAAACAATACGATGATTTGCAATTCCTTTTCAACTTATATTCAATTGAATACACTACAAAGACAAGATATTTAATGTTCAAATGGACAAACTTTATTGTTTTTTGCAAATATTCACTCATTTTGAATTTGATGCCTGCAACACGTTCCAAAGAAGTTGGGACAGGGGCAACAAAAGACTGGGAAAGTTGAGGAATGCTCAAAAAACACCTGTTTGGAACATTCCACAGGTGAACAGGTTAATTGGAAACAGGTGAGTGTCATGATTGGGTATAAAGGGAGCATCCCTGAAAGGCTCAGTCGTTTACAAGCAAGGACGGGGCGACGTTCACCACTTTGTGAACAACTGCGTGAGCAAATAGTCCAACAGTTTAACAACAACGTTTCTCAACATGCAACTGCGAGGAATTTAGGGATTTCATCATCTAAAATCCATAATATCATCAGAAGATTCAGAGAATCTGGAGAAATCTCTGCAAGTAAGCGGCAAGGCAGAAAACCAGCATTGAATGCCCGTGACCTTCGATCCCTCAGGTGGCACTGCATTAAAAACCCACATCATTCTGTAACGGATATTCCCACATGGGCTCAGGAACACTTCAGAAAACCACTGTCAGTGAACTCAGTTCGTCGCTCCATCTACAAGTGCAGGTTAAAACTTTGCCATGCAAAGCGAAGCCACATATCAACACCACCCAGAAACGCCGCCGGCTTCTCTGGGCCCGAGCTCATCTGAGATGGACTGATGCAGAGTGGAAAAGTGTCCTGTGGTCTGAAGAGTCCACATTTCACACTGTTTTTGGAAATTATGATCGTCGTGTCCTCCGGGCCAAAGAGGAAAAGGACTGTCCGGATTGAAATGTGTGGAGCATTATGAAGCACAAAATACGAAAACAGAGACCCCGGACTGTTGAGCAACTGAAGTTGTATATCAAGCAAGAATGGGAAAGAATTCCACCTACAAAGCTCCAACGATTAGTGTCCTCAGTTCCCAAACGCTTATTGAGTGTTGTTAAAAGGAAAGGTGATGTAACACAGTGGTAAACACGCCCCTGTCCCAACTTCTTTGGAACGTGTCGCAGGCATCAAATTCAAAATGAGTGAATATTTGCAAAAAATAAAGTTTATCCGTTTGAACATTAAATATCTCGTCTTTGTAGTGGATTCAATTGAATATAGATTGAAAAGGATTTGCAAATCATCTTATTCTGTTTTTATTTATGTATACACAACGTCCCAACTTCATTGGAATTGGGGTTGTACTTTAAGCTGCTTTACTCCACATTATTTTATTTTTCTACTTAAAAATGTTCCTTTCTCCTGGAACGTGCATGTAGTGAACATTCAAGGCAGTCATTTAAGGTACACAACCTGACCTTAACCCCTTAAAATCCCAGGCTTATTACATGTTGAGATTTATTATATAGTAACTACAGGGACTTCAGTGCAAACTGGTTGAGCTATTCATGGGTTCTAGAAGTGTGTAATGAAACTTTGGGCCTACTGGCGAACCCTAGCCACCTGTGAGGTATACAGTATAACCTGTCTTGCACTGAAGCTGCATCAGTACCTCGGTTGTTGCGTGTTTTAGTCCTCAGACGTGCTTAGCAGGTAATCTACTTCAGTTTTTGCAAAAACTGCTAAGTAAGGCTTTATAAGTGCATTAGCGTAGAGCCTAACATTACATTGGCTAATATTGATGACCTGTGCTTTTATCAGTTTCAGTGAAAATATCACAAATAGTGTGCAGATTATTTGTGCTTTTGTGGGTTACGACATTGCTGACAATGAGGTGAAACCTAGACACTTGTACACTTTGGAGACTCCAATTCTGAGTTGCCTGACCCAGGCTATGCTGGTGAATTTGAACTCAAAACCTAAACCTGACCTTCAGCCTGACATGTGCTAACTGCTAATGAGTCTTTAGACTTTAAGGGATTAATAGAAGCTTTTACTGTAAGATTAATTCATTCCTAGCTGTTTATTCATCCCTGACATTCTTAAAAAGCCCCTTTGTCTTGCTTTGCCTTATTAGACAGCAGTACAGAGAGGGTCGGTATGATCTCTTATTACGTATTTACAACCTCTCTAATCTCCTCTTGTCTCTAACATATGATTTCATGGTGCCTCTGAGAAGTTGTCATTGTTTCGTGATTACAGTGGTGCCTTCACGCTGAAGGTCACTCATGGTTTCTGAAAACAAGTGTTTGTCGTTGCTGTTCACACAGCTGGGCCCTGTTGTCCGCCGCTCGAGCACTTAGACAGAGCTCTGCGACCCAGAATGGTGTGATTTTGTTTTGTACGCACCTGTTTCCTACGCAAACATCCCCTCTGCCCATTTTCCCTGCCCTCCTCACAGCTCCAAGGCTGAGCACAAATGACTGAAAGCGTTTCATTTCTTGTTGTCTCGTCGCCATTGTTTTCCTCTTCCTACAGGACGGACGGTGTTGTCATGGAAAGACGCATTGCTTGAAAACCTGTAATCTGTTATGGCTTTGGGCAGAAGCCTTGTTTACTTGTCTAATGTATGAGGTTTGAGAAAAGGTCTCCTCTTCATAGGGCTGTGTAAAGCTTTGAATACACTACACAACTTTTAAAATCCTAACAGACGATGAGAAGACTGGGTAACATTTTCCATCTGTTTTTTATTGCCTAATGTTGAATCTGGCCGACTTCTCAGTCACACCTGGTTCAACAGCTAAAAATCTTGGCGTTATCATAGATTCAGATCTAGCATTTGATAAACACATATCTAATGTTACTAAAACAGCTTTTCTACATCTCCGTAACATCGCCAAGCTAAGAAATGCTTTATCCTTACATGACGCAGAAAAATTAGTACATGCCTTCATTACGTCAAGGCTAGACTACTGTAATGCGCTACTGTCAGGATGTTCTAGCAGTAACTTAAATAAACTTCAGCTAGTTCAAAATGCTGCAGCCAGGGTCCTTACTAAAACTAGAAAATTTGACCATATTAGTCCAGTCCTATCAGCTCTTCACTGGCTTCCAGTCAAATTCCGCATAGACTATAAAATTCTCCTGTTAACGTATAAAGCCCTACATGGGCTCGCTCCTGAGTATCTGAGAGACCTTATCTCCTATTATGAACCACCACGATTACTTAGATCACAGGGTGCTGGCTTCCTAGTAGTTCCCAAAATTCAGAGAAGCTCTGCAGGAGGAAGAGCTTTCTCTTATAAAGCGCCCCAACTCTGGAATAATCTCCCCGATAATGTTCGGGACTCAGACACAGTCTCAATCTTTAAGTCTAGACTAAAAACTTACTTGTTTAGTTTAGCTTTTGGTAGTTAATGTTAATTCCCTTTAGATAAGGCTGCAGATCCAGGGGTTCATGGACATAGTGAATTGTGGGTAAACTGAGATGCTGGTGCTGCTGTCACTCACTACATGCAGTCACTCAGGTTTGTGGACGGTGGAGTGGGTGAATGCCAGTGTCTCAGGGAGCCTCCGTGTCTATGTTACCTTCTGGCTCTCTCCCTTTAGTTAGGCTGTCATATTCAGACCTGCCGGAGTCATTAGTCACACTCTGATAATTTTTTACATTTTCTGTTCTTCATAAATACAGTCTAAACTAATTCCTAAATCTTTCCTTCCTCCGAGTTACTGACTGTCCACCGGTCCGGCCCAATACTGATGGATGTCCCACCCTCAAGTCCCCCTGTCCCCCTGATTGACCAGACTGATGGAAGTTTCTGGAACGCAGCTTCTCCACTACAGATCACATCCAAATCTATATGAACTCTAATTGTTTCCACTGTTGATTATACACACCTGAATATATTAGAACTGCGTGGATGTAAAATTGACTTTTCAATGTTTAACTTATAAGTTGTCTGACCAGTGGTAGGATGGTCCCCCCTTTAGATGTGAGTCTTGGTCCTCCCGAGGTTTCTTCCTCCTCCAGCTCTGAGGGAGTTTTTCCTTGCCTCAGCGCTCACGGGGGTTCTGTATATTCTGTATATTATGTTCAGTGTTTTGTCTGATTCTCTGTGCTGTGATTCCCATTTTTGTAAAGCTGCTTTGTGACAACATCAGTTGTAAAAAGCGCTATATAAATAAATTTGATTTGATTTGATTTGATTTATTGACTTTTATAGCTACAGAATTTTTTGGATCGCACACTAAACAACTAGGAATGACACAGTACCCAACTTGCTGCAAACCGTAACCCTAACTGAACACATCAACCTCAGGTAAAAACATGTTCTCTCCCATTACACTGTGAGAAAGAAAAAGGTTCTTGGTCTCAGACTTACTGTTCTATGCAAAACCTTTCAGTGATGAAGGACCTTCCTACTATTTTAGCCATAAATTGCTCTTGCATGGGAACATGTCATTTTTGGCACTACACAGGAAACTTGCTGTCTTGCTAATCAGGACTTGATTAGATTACATCCAGATTCTTTTTAAAAAAATTAGACATTAAGTGGTCTCCCAAATGGTGCAGTGTCTAAGCGTTTGGCCCATCATTGAAAGATTGCAAGTTCTTTGTGGTGACTGGCTTCATGTTGGGTGGGGGGAGGTGGTGGGAGGGGCAATTCAGCAAATGAAAAACATTTTCATGACATCACAATATTTTTACACGTAGACACAATGCTCTAATAGTACCCCATTTACAAATTTCCACCAGAAGCTTGGTATGGTGATTTTTTGGCCACATACTGCACTACATCTAAATGAAACATACAATTGGTCAGTGCTATATAGGCAATATCTACAATATGCTCGCAAAGCATATTCTTTATCACAGTAACAACCTTTATCATAATAATGATAAAATATCATCATATTGCCCCACCCTACTTCACTTTTGTTGGAGAAAACTATTTCAGCTGTGATAGCCTTCACCCTCCCATCTTGGAAGTATTCTACAATCGGGTTGAAACTTAGCTAGTGGTTGGAAAAGGACAATTTGTGCAGAGAGAAAAGGCACCCCTAAAAAAAAACTATTTGATATAGTCAGCCTTAAAGTCAACATAAACTCACAAATTATTACATATTTTCTTTCCAAAACTCTTAAACTCTGAATAAAGTGGTATCTCTGAGCCAGCTGAGCATTTTCTCTCAGGGGTAGATGGGGCGGCGTGAGTGAAACATTATATTAAAATTAATATCATTTTCTTCCCATCCGCTGGTGCACGGAGATGTAATCAAAAGGCCAGCTTAAATTTATTATGGATGATTATCTGCGATGGACTGGCGACCTGTCCAGGGTGTATCCTGCCTTTCGCCCGAAGACTGCTGGGATAGGCTCCAGCACCCCCCCTGACGGAGGAGCGGCTTAGAAGATGGATGGATGGATGGATGGATGGATGGATGGATGGATGGATGGATGGATGGATGATTACCAGAGAACAAGAAGCTTCTTATTAAATGGAATGAAATTTGATTAATATGACCAGGGGCATGAACTAATAAGGTATTGAAAGGTCAGTTTTGAATTCAAGTGAACTTTAAACCAAACTGGGAGGCAAGACATTAGAATGTGTGCCCCTGGGTTTTCTATGCCAGCTGTTGACTCTAAGAACTGCACAATCTACAGACCAAAGCCAGTCAGCACACACCCTGCTTGTTTGTGAATCGCTGTTGTAATAAGACTTGAACTCATGTAATGAAGGCCTAGTCCCAGCTTAACTGAACCGGAGTTGTTTATTTGCAGAGGCAGTGAAGACCGCTACAGTGTAACCGCTTCTGAAAGAGTGCAGTCTTTACCAACGTTCAGCCACACAATGTCCTGCACTCCACCGTTTCCATAACAACAGTCTCTGCTGCCAGAGAATTCGTGGTTATTCTGCTATGAAGTTTATAGTTGTAGAAGCCCAATGATGGCTGCTAGTGATAAAACTACTGTGTTCAAGTCTGCTAGCAGCTATAAATATGGTTGACCAATCTGAATAACTCATGATTGATGATCTCCTTGGCTTAGAGCTTACGTTATGTTACCATTTGCTAGGCTTGGAAGTTGCATGTGGTCGACAGCCTAAACCTAAACCCAAGCAAAGTTTTGTTATCTTAATGAATTGATGACTGTAGTTGAAAAAAAAGTAGTAACAACAACTTGAGGAGCATCTTTCAGCATAGAAACTGAAGCTTGTTAGATGCTGTTCTTCTGTTTCTAAAAACGATGACGCTCGAAAGAGGTGAAGTAAGTAACAGGGATGTGGTAAGTGAATGTTAAAGACCATAATGGAACAAGTAAGTGTAGCAGTATGGAGCCGTGGCCACCTATGGAAGTCCTTCACACTCTAGCAAAACAAATAGCAAACGGACAGATTTATGGGAAGCCTCTCTCTCTCTCTCTCTCTCTCTCTCTCTCTCTCTCTCTCTCTCTCTCTCTCTCTCTCTCTCTCTCTCTCTCTCTCTCTCTCTCTCTCTCTCTCTCTCTCTCTCTCTCTCTCTCTGTTACAACCCCCGACTCACAGTGACCCTGTGACCAGGCAGTTTTGTCCAGGAATGCCAGACATTTGAAGGCCAGCGCTAAGGAGGAAGAGGTTTATGGACTTTTATGAGACCCTCACTCAAGGCACATTTGGTAGTGCTTTAATATATCACCACATTCTCACCCATACATCAAACCAAGCTCTTAGGGGTGAATGTTTGATTGTCTGAATATGTCTTATCTGCAATAGCTTTGCAGTTTTGCGCAATAGACCACTTTTTCATAGGTTCACATGGATCTCCAGATGGCGAAGAATCTCTAGTTGCTATTTAGGAGGCAGAAAGGGCTTTCATAATATCTGCAACTCCATCAAGACCTTCACTCTTAATCGTTTGAAGTCATTATTGTTGTTTTGCTATGTTCTTGTAATTACACGATTGTTTACATAGTTGCATAATGAACTATTTAAATTTGGTCTCTTTCTGTGACTCATGACAAAAATGTACAAGATACTTTTTAAGCAAAACAAAACTGCACATCACAATAATAACAATATAACATAACAATAATATCTCCTGCCAAACACAAATGTGATATCAGTCCAAACTTTTGACAGAGTTCCAGCTTGTTTCAGTGAGCTGTGAGAAGAAAGAAATAATTCATATGGAATTACACAGTGCTTTTGCTGTCGCTGACAATATCTGCACCTTGGAAGGGTCAAGAACATTTAATATAAGGAAAGTAGATAGTTGATAAAATAAGGAAAGTAGATCATCAGTACTGTGCAGACATTCTAGGTAGTAAGTGTTTATTTGCTCTAAAACCCTGTTAGAATAGCTACAAATTATGTTTATCCAATAAGTAGTGATTTTACATATGTCATTATGTTCACTTAGTCATTTCCAAACCTCTCCTCGTAGCAGCCCAGTATTATGTGTGGTTATCTTCTTGACATTAAATCACTTGTGCTGCTGATGAAATGTAACGCATCCATAGGAAGAGAGGGTGCTTTGAGCTGAAATCTGGAACCAAACATTGTTCTTTAAAAAAGCTTGCATGATATCTTTTAACTGCAACGGACTCTAAATAAGAAAGTTCTACTTACTTTTTTGCATTACCTCTGCATCTTATGCTGTAAGAGCTTATAAGCACCTTCATAAGACCAGTGATGAACACTCTCTCTCTCTCTCTCTCTCTCTCTCTCTCTCTCTCTCTCTCTCTCTCTCTCTCTCTGTCTCTCTCTCTCTATCTGTCTCTCTCTCTCTCTCTCTCTCTCTCTCTCTGTCTCTCTCTCTCTCTCTCTCTCTCTGTCTCTCTCTCTCTATCTGTCTCTCTCTCTCTCTCTCTCTCTCTGTCTCTCTCTCTCTCTCTCTGTCTCTCTCTCTCTCTGTCTCTCTCTCTCTCTCTCTCTGTCTCTCTCTCTCTCTCTCTCTCTCTGTCTCTCTCTCTCTCTCTCTCTCTCTCTCTGTCTCTCTGTCTCTCTCTCTCTCTCTCTCTCTCTGTCTCTCTCTCTCTCTCTCTCTCTGTCTGTCTCTCCCTCTCTCTTTCTGTCTCTCTGTAGAGGGGCAATGACTTTGGAACGACGATGGTGAAACTGTGTGTGTGTGTGTGTGTGTGTGTGTGTGTGTGTGTGTGTGTGAGAGAGATTTGTGAGTGATGATGCTTGGTGGGGTGTTGACAGTTCAATTTTGAAGTGTGAGACACCCTGCGTGGCTGAGATTGAAGGGTCTTCAGATATACACCTCTTTATCGCTTTCTCTCTCTCTCTCTCTCTCTCTCTCTCTCTCTCTCTTTTTCTCTCGTATCATTATTCCACTGAACCAACAACAATACCAACCTGGTAATGTGTGTGAATGTGCATCTTTCCGTCTGCCTCCATGTCTCTCTTTGTTGCAGACTAATCCGCTTAGCTACACAAAAAGCATCAACTCGGCTTTAAGCTGTGAACGTCTGAGGTGTGAATCACTGCAATGTGCAGTCCAGCCAGTAAAGACAGAGATGTACAGTGTTAGATATACTTTTATATCTATAAACTTTTCCCAAAAAAAAAAAATCATCTCAGCGTTAAGTGCAACTTTAAAATAAATACAAATACACAAAATTCAGTAAAAAGTGTCAAGAATTTCTTATTCAGAAAAACAGATGACATGATGTGAGCTAGTTAGAAGGACAGAGGTTTGGTTCAGGACTTCTCCTCAATGCCCCAGACGACATACTGGTTTGTTCAAACTCACCACCAGTAGACCTGGTTTAATTTAATGAAGTGCTGATTAGCTAAACCAGATAATGGATGGTCACTACAAATAAGACTGGACTACCATGTGGAGAGGTATGGAAATTATTAAGGGGACACAAAGACATACATAAGACTATTTATTGCATTAAAATTCATTTGAATTTATATTCTATATTGGGCAAAGAACGTTGGAGATGGAGCTACCAGGTAGAAGGAGAAGAGGTAGACCTCAGAGAAGGTTTATGGATGTAGTGAAGGTGGACATGGAGATGCAGATGATCCGCTGTGGCGACCCCTAAAGGGAGCAGCCGAAAGAAGAAGAAGATTCTATGTTTGAGCAAATAAACACTGTCTAGATAAAGAGCTTTTCAGAAATAACTTCCTTAGATGCCTAAAACTTTTGAACAATACTGTACATGTATTTACTGTCAAATCAAAAATTCTTTTGCTTACCCTCTATGAACATTTTTAATGAAATGAACAGTAGAAATGATCCTTAATTAACCATTTTAAAGATAATACTTCATTCCTTCCTTTATAAGGTTACCATTCCAGAGATACAAGGTTTGGTTGCTACAGCGACTGAAACATTTTAGTGGTCACTATTTTGGGTCACCCCCTCTGTTAGTGAACTTTGGGAGGTAGAACTGTTCCACCGAACATTGACTCCACTCACAGATACGCAATTACATATCTTGCATTCTTTTCTCTGTGGATTGTGTTTGTTTATATATGTTGGGCAACAATGATGGATCTCCTCCTTCATTCCCAGACCGTTCTTGTGAAGGAAGAATTCCAGAATGGTCTGGAACTCTGAACAAAGCCCCAAGCGATGCGGTTGTAGTCTGACCTCCTGCGGGTTATTTATGGAGAATATCCATCCAGGCTTTTGTGCTGGGTTGGGAGTGCCGCTCCATTTGGGGTTTCTAAACAGAACCCATAAACCAAGTTCTGTTACGCAGGCTGGGCAGTGCTGACAGCGTGGTACAGCTTCAGGCATTTCAGCGCTGACATACGCACACACTTGTTTTTATACCGTGTCAGGACGTGAGGTCGTACACATGTCCTGTGTTTTTTATATATATATATATATATATATATATATATATATATATATATATATATCATTGCTGTCATATCAAAACCTAAATGTTTCGAGCTGCCCTTTACATTGTGGAACCATTTCATGAACCAAAAGATAAGCTCCAAAATATTACATTAAAAGTTGCATTTCTTTTCGTATAAGGTTTTGTTATAATGTGTAACTGCCTAAATTAAGAACTTCCATGGGCCATCTATATTAAATTGATGGCCAGACAGAATGCAGCTGACAAAATCCTAACCAGCTTAATGTGCTGTAGATATCAGATTGTTAGTACATCTGTGGACAGAGAGTTTAAAACTGAGACTAACCTAACCCTAAACTTAACCTCAGTACCAAAAAGGAAAATATTAAGCAATTAAGAAAAAATTAAGAGCAAAACACACACACACACACGTACGCACGTGCACACACACACACACACACACACACACACACACAAACTCAATACGGTCAGTAAATTTTTTGTTGGTCTTTACATTGTAGGTACATTTCCCCTCTTTTTTAAATCTGAAAATGTACAAAAACCAGAGAACACACACACACACACACACACAAACATCCCACGAATGAGAGACCTGGGAGACACTGTGCAGTGTCAACATGTATAGCTTCAGGGATGTTGGGTTTTACACCCCCACATGCAGACAAACACACACCGACACACACGCGCGCACGCACACACACACACACACACACACACAAATCTTTTAGATTTGCAACATTTTATGGACACAAACAGTTCACTGTGCTGTGGTGAGCTCACTGACCTACTTTTGCCTGTTTGGCAGTGCGTACATGGTTAAAATTTCGGCCACTCTCTGAAGCATGGCATATCCACCAGAGACAGACTGAGAAGCAGGCCTGATATGTGACAGTACATCATTTTTACAACCTGATTCTGATACCTTAAAAAAATTAAATGCTATATTTACTTTAAAATGTTATGTCAAGTTGTTCCACGCAGTTTGCTTTAAGTAGCTATTAAGATTCTTGACTGAGTAAAATGTACTTAATGAATTCAAGCAAATCACACAAACATGACTTGAGTAAATTCTAATTAACTGGACAGACTGTTTTATGTAACTCCCAACTTTCTACTTAAAGTGGTGACATCCAGCTTACAACCAACAGCTATAGGGCAGGCCAGTTATCTGTAGAAGATAAGGTAACTGCACATATTACTAAAGGTATATTTTGGGGGGGGGCTGTTGTCAAGAGCCAATGGTAAAAAAAGTGTTACTCAACAAGGTTTCACCAATCACAAAAAACACTGATTAAGTAAATCTGACAGCTCAACTGAAACAACACAACTAACCCCATTTTACCAGGCAGCCCTAACCAGGAGAGCAGTTGGGGGTTAGGTGCCTTGTTCAAAGGCACTTCAGTCACATATCGGCAACCTTCTGGCCAATCTCCAGCTCATGACTGCCCCTCTATATAGGGGACCCTGTGTATTTGTCCTGCCAGACATATACTAAAAAAACTAATTTTCCTTAGAGAAAACTGCTTAATCTCTTAAATAGTTAAAATAATAAATAATAATAAAAATAGTTTTATTACTCTCTTTTATAATCTAAGAATAGCTCAGCCAGTTTGCGCTGAAATCCATGTAGTTATGGAAAAATAAGCATTAGTATGTAATTGTTCTGGGTTTTCAAGGGATTAAAACAAAGATGAGAGAATTTTTAGTGTGCCAACTACAGGTACACTGGAGAACAAGTAGAATACATTGAGAACCACTACTTATAGTCAGGTGTACACTTTAACAGAACTGATGGAAATGGCTGGTTGGTCAGAAGGCTGGTTTCCTGCATAGTCTGACCATCTGTGTCCAAGTCTGGAAGATGCACTAGTATATATGTAGTATTTTTCATCAAAAGATGGAAATATTATGAAAAGCTTATGTTCTAAAAGCATGAAACAGTGACTGCACTATGATTCCTTCATGAGAGAAGGAGGGCTAGTTCAGGAAAACGTCTTACAGCAGAAGCAGAGATAGTCAGGGATGTGGGAAGTGGGAGTGCAACATCCTTAAATTTCAGGATTGCACCTGCTAATAATAATAATAATAATAATAATAATAATACGAGGTTCTGAGTTTGAGCATAGTAAAGAGTCATGTCTGCTTGTTTTAGAGTGAAGTTATAGACTGTATATATACAGTTATAGGCCTGCTCTGAGCCCTAACTGGCAACCTGTCCAGGGTGTATCCTGCCTTCCGCCCAGTGACCGCTGGGATAGACTCCAGCATCCCCCCCGCGACCCTGAGGGAGAAGCGGCTTAGAAAATGTGTGTGTGTGTATGTGTGTTGATATATTAGTACCAACCTAACCTTCACTCTGGCCCTAATCCTAAGACTAACCTTAACCGCAACCAAAAACCTAGTCCTAACCCTCACATGTTTTTAACATGTTACTGAAAGTCTGTTGAGTGTTTGTTTCATCTAAAAAGGACAACTCAAAATAAATGATCACCAGAATTTTAAAGGAAAGCCTAAAGTTAAGATTCTACAATAACTATTTTTCCCCTAGAACCATACATCCAATACAAGAACCATTTAGACCATTTAGTTTTAAAGGTATGAGTGACCACTGGGTCCGTCTACACTGAAGTAGTTTTGACTGCTTTTTGTGAGAGTTTGAAGGTTGCCAGGGTCAGTTCACTTACTCTGTGAGACGATAATGCCCCAAGAGACGCTACACATAGTGGATGGAGTGTTGTTTGTATTTTTATTGTCATTGCAGGTTGGACAACTAGAAGAGATCTCCGCTGCCTAAGAACACACACACACACACACTGGTTTATCAGTGCTTTCAAACCAGACAGGTGATGCAGCTGTTCCTCTGCTGTACACAGTACCAAACCTTTGTATGGAAAAGCTTTACACTCAGAGCCACTCACATTTATTTCTTGCTGTTTTTTCAGTCTCTCACATACTCTTCCCCTCTCTGACCTTGAATTTCAGCTTGATATAAGACAGCAAAAGAGCATTCTGTGCTTTGTGGCTTCTGGGTAAGGACGATCCAGTCATAATATTGATTACGAGTCTATTTTCTTCACACAGCAGATCGACTTTCCGGAGACTTGGTCATGCACATGGTCTGCTCTCACAATGTGGTAACATGAGCCCTTAACAGAGATAAAAACATGTTCTGGAGGAAGTGGCTTGCTGGTATGAAATCCAGCAGTCGTGAAGAAACATTCAAACAGTGATTATATTGGAATTTTTGTTTGTAAGGACCTTGGATTCGTCTTCACAAATCAACACTGAGCTAAAGAAGTGAAGGAACTGGTGCAGAGATATTCCATGCGTGCTTCTCAGCTGCTCACCTGCTCATACTAATTGACGTTACTGTGTCTGGCACGTGGTTGTGAAAGCCATCCACTCCACACATAAAAAAGAAGGACCTAAAGTGATCTGTATTTTACAGTCTGAAACGGCGCAAAAACTGCTCCCCATATGCAAAGATCATCACAAAGCCACAGGATTCAAACATGTGTTTGGATTGGCCAAATCCTGCATTTTAAAAGCGGAATGCAGCTGGGCATGAGTGAAAGGCAGTTATATTTCCATGGTTTTGGTTTGGCATAGGGATCTCTTGCACTCCTTCCTTTTCATGTGAACAGCAGTGCCATGTTTACCACATCATACCTCACATGCTATGGAAGGTCACAATTGCAAATGTATGCAAAGCGAAGACCGAATCAAGGCAACAAGACTATGCATACATTAGTCTGTGCAAGGTAATGCATTTCTGTAATTCTGTAAAAGGATAGTTCAAGCATATGATATGAATGTCGCTGCCAAAGTGAAAGCCAGTGATGCCTGCCAGCATGACATCATTAGCTACTACTTTAACTTTCACTCCCATTATATTTGTCCTATATTTGTGAACTCTTGAACTTTTCCTTAAAGAAACGGGAAATAGTTCTTCATGACAACATCATTGTGTCCAGTGGTGATAAGCGTGGCATCATGATTTTTCCCATTTTCTCTGTAAATCAATCACTGAGGAATCAATCACTAAAGAAGACAAAAAAGTTCAGCTGTCTTTCAGTTGTCCTGATGTGAAATGGTTCACTCTAGACAAACTTACCAACTCAGATTTCTTTACAGTGGTGGTAACAGGAACCATGGTTATAATACTATTCAAGCTGACTAGTGAACATACACATGCCTTATAAGTTTTTTATATGTAATGTTGATAATGGTAAAATAAGAGTAAATCTAAAAAGAAAATAAGTTTACTGTGAGTACTATATTGGCTTACACCCTGCAACATACATCTTTTTGTCCTGTACCATCCTGCTCCCACCCTTGTCTGCATGCAAGACTACACCACACGCATTCCCACAATAGCTCTGGGCCAGAATCTTAGGGGAACTCAGAGTGCATCCAAACAGCTGAAAACATCCCAAATCGATTTTGTCTGTACCTTGTCTGTTACAGAGCTAAGAAGCCAGACTGGACCCTCAAAGGAGAATTGTGGGTTTAGCAAAACCACGTTTCATTGTTCATTAGTGTCATACTGCAATTCACACAACATCCCGCAAGAGCGTAAGCGCTTGGCTCCTCATGAACCCCATCCAGTTATGAGGCTTACATCGAAAGATTCCAGCCAAGTCTGTTTATGGTATTGTGTGCCGGGCCTGTTCAGTTCACGAGGATTCAACACTGGCTGCGTGCAGGGGAACAATGGAGTTTATCAGGGAACAAGGGGCTGATTATGCAATGCTGGATAGTGTCCAGGCAGACACAGGGATGATCCAAAGAGGTCACTTGGCGAGCCCTGCCGTCCTTCATGCCGGCCATAAACGTGGCACAAATAAATCGTCACAAGCCTCACATCCCTGTGTTCTAAAATGTTTAATACCTAAAACATTAGCAAATTTATCAGAGAAGGAAAAGTTCACTTAATTATAATGCACATTAGTCAACATTAAATCAAAACGGACTTTTTTTTACCTTGTTAGATCATATCCTTGGTCACGTTAAGCATGACTTATCATGTCATACCATTTAAAAGACAGGTTTTCCTGTACTTTGTGACTTTTGGCTGCCTCTACAGTGTCTTCTGAGTTTTTGATTACATCTCTATGTACCAGCAGGCTGGGAAAAATAATATTAATAATATGTTTTACCTCAACGTCCCACCCTCCCCTTTCATCAGATGAAAATTCTCACTTAACGACTCTCCCCAGTATCGTGTTTCACTACATGACAATATGGATGGACAATTATGATTTCAGATTCACGTTGAATTTAATATAATGAGATTTTATTTGTAATAATTCTGGAACATATTCATTATGAAATGATGGGCAACTTGCATTTTTGCAGTAAATAAGGGGTAATAAGGGGACAAGCTATCAGTCTTTTACATGACAGCCATGAAATATAGTCTGATGTCTGATAAATAGCAGAATATTGGAATTAGTCACCTCTTGAACTGTAACTACTATATATTTCCCCCAACAATTGCATTGTCCAAATTTGCTCAAATACATTTGCTTCGGTAAACAAATTCCATCTAATAGAGTCAGTTCTGTTAAAGATCTCTTGATGTTTCTCTTACTGTTCCTACTGTAAGGTTCACAGAGGCAGCCAATCTTCCACCTGATGCCATTGTGAAGGGTAAGGGTAGGGTGGCCTGGACACGCCTTTAAATCACTCTAGAGCACCACACAAAAGACACAAAGGGCTCCTTTGTGCTCAGTATGGTACAGGATGTGATACTCAGAGCTATCGTCTCAATCTTTCTTGTATACTTGCAGCTTATCTCTCATCAAGGCTGAATAAAAGTGATGGTATGAACCCATGTGTTGGAGACATCCTCCAGAACTGCTCTTGTAGCCTATAAAATTTGTAACATGGAGAAAACAGCTGGGCCAAGCTGCCTAGCTCCTGTTCTGGGGCTCCTCAGTCCACTGAACAGACGAAAATAAAAAAAGGGAAAAGAACAAGCGAGACAAGGTGCCGTCTGTGAAAAGTGAGGAAACTGGGTCAATCCGGCCGCGCTGCTTTCACCCCCATACCGTGAGGTCGATCGAATCTGTGGTCTCCCGGGTGACGGACTCCCTCCTGCTCCGTTGGCCTGTTTCGTTTGGCAAGGGGCTCTGCGGACCACCGCTCTTTGAAATGTATCCCCCTCCGTGCCATGAAAGTTGGGGAGATTTGTTGAATATTGCCCACCACCTATCACACTTTGAAAACAGACCCTTCCAAGCCATCCCGGATGTCGTCCCTGATTTCCTCTTTTATGAGCACTTTCTCACCGCAGAATGGCCAGTCGATTCGGCTCAGCTGGACGCCTCCTCTGCCAAACCCCTAGACCTTCTGTAGAGAATATTTCACTCTACCCAAACTAGGCAAGCAGTCCATATTCAGAGGATGGCTATTGGTCAAACATACTTTTACGACGACGTGCACCGTAGTTTTTTCTGCTCTAGTAAATGGGACCATATTGAGTACAAAGAATTCAAGCTCTTGCGGGTCTGAGGCAAGCTGGAGGAAGGTGCACAAAAAGAGGTCACAGATTGACTAACATCTATATTTATGGTCTCTGGGTCCATGTAATTCAGTATTTTGAAAGGCATCCTACAGTTGCTCATTGCCAATGGGCAATTCATGAAGGATTACATGCTTCTGTGTTTTCCTGTCTGTGTTTAAACCAAACCAAGGTCACCTGTCTTTGCAGTGGAAAGGGAGAGTGAGCCTTTCTTGCCTTAAGCACATTATGCTAGCTGTTTAGGCAAAGCTGTTGTTATGGATAGGTTGCTTCTGTAAAATGATCTTTTGTAGGCCTATAAAAAACAAAACGTATCTTTCTCCAGTTATGCTTTAAGTTCATCCTTAGCCTGTTATCGTCAGGTCTGACTCCTGTACTTATTCTTCTTAATCACATTTGTAGCATCTAGCCAGTTGTTTGGCTGTGACAAAAACAAGGCTCAAAAATAGAATAAGAAAACAATTAGATCCAAACGGCAGGCTGGTACACAGACATTTCGGAGAGACAGGGGCTCAAAGGAATAAAAAGGCAACCACCACATGAATTAAACTTGATTTAATTTACAGCTAATTGTGCTCTCATCAAGAGAGACACTCATGTTTGAGGTATCAAAGTATTAAGGGCTTGAGTGTCCTGAGTGTCAAGTGCTTTTCACACAGCAAAAAATTACGACTGCTATCCTAACATGGGGTATGAACCCCGCTCTCTTGTACCTTCTATGCTCCTTAATTATGAAAACACAGTTCGAACTGTTCTGTACAATAACAAAATACAGTTTAGTACATTACTTGCATCTCTTGCGGCTGTTTGTTTGGTTGATGTTTATAATAACGAGATGAGATTATTAGTGCTGCTCCAGTCTATTGATGCAGTATATAGATCGATAGGTCAGAGTTTTGGGGGGTTAAAATCTCAATAACACTTTCTTTGAAGTGGTCATTTTAGATGATACAAACACTCAATGTACTCTCAGTAACACGTCAAAACATACGAGGGTTATGATTAGGTTTTGGGTTGAGGTTAAGGTTAGGGTTAGGAATAGGGTCAGGGTTAGGTTTAGGTTTTCTTTAAGGTTGGGTAAGGTTAGGTTTTGCATAATGGAAGTAACATATTTATAAAACATCTACTTAATGTCAGTATCAGCAGAACATCTGTAAGATATTTACTTTACTGTGCTCAGATGCTTTTACATTTTACATTTTACAGCATTTAGCAGACGCTCTTATCCAGAGCGACTAACAAGATGTTCTTTGTCTATCAAGAGAGTAATCTTTGCTAGTTACCAATAGGTTAGTGAGAAAGCTAGTCCTGAGCTCAGATACTGCTAGAAATAAAAAGTCACTGTTGATACTGTTGAATAGACAACAGCACAATACAAAATAAAATAAAAAAATAAAACACAACACACAATTTAGTGCTCATTTAAGTGCTGTGTAAAGAGATGTGTCTTCAGTCTGCGTTTGAAGACAGCAAATGACTCTGCTGTACGGACAGCCAGTGGGAGTTCATTCCACCACTTGGGTGGCAGTACGGAGAACAGTCTCAATGCTTGTCTTTCACATGCCTTGAAGGATGGAGGGAGAAGCCAAGCTGTACTCGAAGCTCAAAGGGCTCTTGGTACAGTTTGATATTTCACCATTACCATCAAGTAGGGGCTGGTCCATTTCTGGCTTTGTAGGCAAGCATTAGGATTTTAAATCTGATGCGGCTACAGGAAGCCAGTGAAGGGAGCGCAGCAGTGGGGTGACATGGCTGAACTTGGGGAGGTTGAAACAACCCGTGCTGCCACATTTTGGATGAGTTGCAGAGGCTTGATGGCTGCATGGGAAGACAGCCAAGAGCGAGTTGCTATAGTCAAGTCTTCAGATGACCAGAGACTTCACTAGCTCCTGGGCGGCCTCTCGAGTGAGAAAGGGTTGGATCCTCTGGATGGCGTACAGGAGAAATCTGTATGACCGAGTTAGGTTCTCGATGTGAGTCAAGAACGATAACTGGCCATCCAGAGTCACAGCAAGACTTCTCACCTCTACAGACGGAACAATCAGAGAGTTCTCGAATGAGATGGCAAGATCATGATGAGGACCTGTAGTTGCAGGGATGATAACAGCTCAGTCTTGCTAGGATTGAGCTACAGGTGGTGAGCTGCCATCCATGAAGAGATGTCAGACAGACATGCCGAGATGCGAATGGAAACCTGTGTGTCAGAGGGTGAGAAAGAAAGCATTAGCTGGGTGTTATCAGCATAACAGTGATAAGAGAAGCCATGAGATGATATTACATCACCAAGAGAGCTAGTGTAAAGAGAAAAGAGAAGAGAACCCAACACCAAGCCCTGTGGGACACCAGTATAGAGCCTGCATGGAGAGGATGTGAACCCTCTCCATGTTACCAGATAAGAGCAATCCTCCAGATAGGTCTTGAACCACTTCCATGCATAGCCAGTGATTCCAAGGTTGGTGAGGACGTCCAGAAGGATTGTATGGTGGACCGCGTCAAAAGCTGTTGAAAGGTCAAGAAGAATCAGGACAGATGACAGTCGAGCGCACTGGTTTGAAGTCAGACTGGTTGGGGTCCTGGAGCTGGTTCTGTGTGAGAAAGAGAGACAGTTGATTATAGAGTGCATGTTCAAGAATTTTTGAAAGGAAAGAAAAGATTGATACCGGTCTGTAGTTGTAGTTGTGACAGCATGTTACTCAAAGTAGGAAATTGAAAGACGAGTAAGAGCAAGAGGAGTGAAACGGCACTTTCTGGACAAGAGCAAATCTGTGCCACCACCCCTGCCAGACTGTCTTGGAAAATGAGAGAAGTGAAAGGCAGAGGACAGGGCTGCCAGAGTCTCCGAGTTCATGGGAGTGATCCGGGTCTCCATCAACGTCAGAAAGTGCAGTGAATGGAAGGATGCGAGGGCTGAGATGAAGTCTGTCTTCTGCACAGCAGACTGGCAATTCCAGAGCCCACCTGCCACCCTGGTTTGAGATTCTGACGACCGTGGGGGAAAGGTGAGTTTACTGGAATTACGTGTCCTGCAACGATGAGTGGTTCTACATAATCTGTGGGATGAGTAAACAGGTATTGTAAAGCACATGATGGACACAACAGAGTAGTTAGGACATAAAGAGGTAATGAAGGATAACAAAGTGATACTTAGCCAAAGTTAAGCAGACACGTCTCAGTTGATGATGGATGAGAGCTGCTACAGACCGTGGAATACCTCCTCAATTTATCAGCCTTGTGATTGATAGCCTGGCCCCTACAGTTCACACCTTTGGCTAATTTGAAACCGCACCTGAAACTAGTAATTACAATTAAGCACTAGGTTCTACAAGGCAGCCTTATAACTAACAAAGTCCAAGCTAGAGAAAGATGCTGCACTACTGCTACTGTTGATATGTTGTTGATGTGTTACTGATAATCTGTTAAGAGTTTATTCATCATCTACAAAGACTACTCCAAATAAAGCTTTACCAAAATCTCAAACCAGAGGGGGCACCCAGGAGCAGTGTACCTCTTGGATTCAAACTGATGCACAAGCTCTGTTCCTGTGACAAGGCTGAGCCTCAATTCGTTGAAACAGATCTTGGAGAATGACTATAAATACAAAAGTATATAAATACAATAAACTCTAAACTACAAGTAGTATACGAGCCAACCGAGAAGGTGTGTCTACAGTATGAGGGCAAAAGGGCATTGGCTCAAGCTCCCCCTAGAGTCTGTCAGTGCATGTGCATGCTGGAAAGAAAGAGTATTGTAATATCTTCTGTATTAACCAAAACATAATCTTCTCGTTACATTACCGGCATTTGGCTGACGCTCTTATCCAGAGTGACTTACAATTTGATCATTTTACACAATTGGCCTGACTGCATGTCTTTTTGGACTGTGGGAGGAAACCGACACAGACACAGGGAGAACATGCAAACTCCACACAGAGAGGACCCTGGTCGCCCGGCCGGGGAATCGAACCCAGGCCCTCCTCACTGTGAGGCGATAGCGCTACCCACCACGCCACCGTGCCGTCAATTCTCAAATCAGTTAAAAAATAAAGCAGTTAATTCAAATCCATTCCTTTTATATAGGCTATATGTAGGCTTAATTTAACAAAATAGTAGGCTTCTACAAGACCTATGTGCCCTCTCTCCCCTGCATCCCCATGATGGCAGTGAGAATTGGCAGGAAGGCAGAGTCCGAACCCCGACAGGGAGGTGGCAGGGGGACAGTATTCAAGTCCCAAGTCTTCGGTCCCCGGTTCTGCCACAAGGCCACTTTAATTTACCTCATGTTCAATCCCGTTGGATGAGCCAGAGAGCAGTGGCGGTGACAGAGGCAGAGTTTGGGACAGACAGACACATGCCACAACTGGAAGTGTTTTTGTTGATGAAGATCACACATGCATTGGCTATGGAAATGAGACATTTGGAAGTTTGGGAGGTAAATCATAAATAATGAGGTTCAAACTGTTGCTGTAGGCTACATGGAATAACAAATAGCATAAATAACTGGCAGCACAGATATTAATTTTGAATATTTCTCTTTTGGATGGTTAAGGATGGCTAAGTTTTCACTTTGGTTTTGTTCTAGCAACATGTCGTTCCAGTCTTCATTTGCATTTCTTGAACTGGTTCAGGATCCTGGACACTTAATGTCCAGTTTTGGTTCTATAGTGCTGGAATCTTATATAGTTTACACAGGTGATTTTAAGGCTGGTAGCTAACTGCTGAAATAAATCAGGCGTATCTGAGGGGAATCACCAAACTTTTCCCTCTAGGATTGAACACCCTTGCCCTGTGTTACTAAGTGATTCACAGGCTTTACCAGATCACTTACCTCTGTGTTAAGTAACAATATCATATGACAAGATGACACCACTGGTAAATTACCCGTGTGATCTGGCATTGGTTCCAGATTCTAGCTTCAGGTAAAGTATACCACCCCTGCTCTGGATTAAGTGACTCTACCCTCTCCATAATTGGGCCCGGAAGGTCCTTTATTCATTGCTGGAATTCACTGCGTAACAAAGTAAGAGAATAGACCTGTTGATTGTGTTTTTGGCCTCCTTTGTCACCTCCTGAAACGCCCAATGGGATTCTATCCGTAAGCTGAATTAACAAGCTATTTTCCCACGTACTCTTCTTTCTTAGGAAGAGCAAGGACAAGGAGCACTGAGAAGAATGCGTCTGATCTCTCATTATCTTAGTGATCCCATCACAATGGCAGCCAATTTGGAGGTGAATAAAAGTGGTGGGAAATTGTGCAGTAACTGCTATGTAGGATTTTGACAGTATGCTAATTTGGATTCAAACTTCTTAGGTAGATTGTCCTGGTCTCTTTGGTCTAAATAACAATGAGGGCTAGACTCTTAATAATGTAGCTGCCAGAAAGGGTTCTTTGAGTGATGCCATGGAAAAACCTAAAGTAGTGGTTGTCAAACCAGGGCTCAGGGACCCCCAGACGGTCTAGATTTTTTTTCAGTCTAACTTGCACCACATTCACTCTCAGAAAACAAAAGATATAAATACCTCCTTGGAAAAAAAAACACCTATTTAAGGTACACAGCTGAACCTTAACCCCACTGTTCTAACTGTGAGGGTACATTTACATGTTTGTACCTTAATAAATGAAAAGTTTACATGTACCTACATTTTTTTTCTAACAGTGTAGGAATACAGCCAAAATGTGGGTTGTCTGGGGGTCCCTGAGGACCAGTTTCAGAAACGCTGCTCTAAAGAACCTTTCAATAGATGGTTAGGAAAGGATTATGTTAGGAAACAAAATGTCCAATCAAGTGGCATATATTTTAAACCGTTGCAAAACTGTAATTTTCTCTTTTGTCAAAGTTCTTTCAAAAATCATCTGATGTTTTTCAGATCATTATCCTTTGATCAGTTTCTTTGCAGACTTTCCATCATTACTTATGAATTCATGATCCAATCAATGAACAAAATTTCTTGCATTGCAAGAAAAACAGCCCCAGGCTTTGGTGCTTCCTTCTCTGAGCTTTACATTACTCTTAGTGCAGCCTGGTTGGAATTCTTCTCTAGGCTTTCTTCACACAAAGAGTCTCCTAAGAGTCTTAGGCTGTGCTATAAGTGTTTTTCACAGAAGTATTTTAAGGAACTGCATTGAAGTGGTTGAAGTGTCCAGTAACCTTTTGAGGCCATTATGGCGTTTATTTATATGCACTTAAGGAAGGATCACACAAAACATGTATGATAATAAACGTGACATTAATCATGATGTTTGTTCATGTAAAATGAAAGATGAAGATGAAAAATGCAAACAGGGTTTTATTAACGTTCAGCAAAGGTGGTCAAAAAACACGCATGGGTCATAACCAAAAAGTTGCTTGATCTCCCAATGCATACTGGGAAATGTAGTCTGAATCCGCCTGAGGCGTGACAGGTCCATAATGCGTTTTAATGTGTTTGTGTTATTGTTTAGTTGCCAAGATCTGTTTCTTTGATATAGATCAGATCAGAATTAAAGCCCTGTGCCTTTTGAAGTTAACAAGTCTCAGAAATGCTAAAATATTTTCCTTCCATTCTATGACGTAGTTGTGACACACTGCTGGCTGAACATTTTTGCTTAATTTTTCTTTCAATTGCTAAATCTATTTTCTAATTTACTGTCTTTTATCTTTAGTAATTGTAATTGAACATTTTTTTTGACTCTCTTTGCAGATTGAGGTGTAAGATCTCGGGAAATCATATGCTTTACTATTTAATATAACTTATTGCTGTGAATGACAGGTGTGTGTGAAAGATGCAGTATAAATAAACCTGCCTTGCCTTAGCTTGCTAGATGATAGGTGGAGGTGGTGGAAGGGGAAGGGGTGAAACATGATATTGTTGGCAAATATCACTGTCCAAAGAAAAACACAGCAAAAATGCTAACTTTACAGGAGAAGGCAAAATATTCTTTATTTTTTTATCTAAAAAGATTTCATTCTGAGGAATTTTGGTGCATGTCTATCGGTCCATCTTCATTACGTTTTCATACAACATAATGGGCAGCTGCTCAGTCTCTTTTAAGGCATGAGATAAGTAATGTATAAATGTCACTGGACCTTCCGTGACGGCCCACGGAGCTACACGCTGTTAGAAATAAAGGTTCTGCGCAGGTACAAACAAGGCAAAGGTACCTCAAAGGTACAACAGTGGTTTTAGGTTCCAACTGTGTACCATAAATACGTTTTTTTGAGGTGAAAAGTACATATTTGTGCCTTTCTATAACCTAATGTTTTAAAACAGAACAATAAAATAAAAAGCCTGGGAATTAGAAGGGGTGTTTAGAGTCAAAGCAAAATGTCATTTCAATGGATTATGGTACAATTATGTTCCCTGATTCCCTGAGCCCTGATAGCTACAGCTTCAGTAGGATGAACTGCGAGCGTATACTGCGGCCGCATGAAGTCACACTTCGTGGTACACCTTTTCACAGATATTCCTCTCCCCCACAGTCTCTTTCAAGGCATGAGGTAAGCCATATAAAAATATTGCACATTCCATGACATGGAGATCAGTAGCTGTGGTGGCTGACAGCAGCTCACAGGAGAACAGAGAGAGAAGGTGACAGACAGGTAAACATTTCACAGCGGAGTGGCAGACTAAAGCCTCTCATCATCTACTTCCCAGACAAAAATATGTGGAAGACTGAAAAAAATGTTGACACCTAGCTGGTGTTGACGTCCTGACTGCTAGTTTTCACAAAGAAAACTTGACTTCAGATATCTGACACACACACTTAGACGGGTGCTGAATCACCGACGCACACGTCAGTCATGGTTTGGGTTTTTTAGAAAAAGAGAGGCATGAAGGAAGAAAGACAAAAACACTCTATTGTGCCGCCCCACATGACTTCCTATTCAAAGCCGGAGTGCAGGGTAGAGCCTTGCCAGGTGTTCCGCACTTTAGCTTTCACTCATACGCTCACAAACAGGAGTGTTTGGACCTCATTCCCAAACTGTGAGACACAATGGAGATCACACAGATAAAACTAATTTAGTGTTTTGAAAGTTCACGCAGAGGTCAAAATAGTGTAAACAAGGGAGAGTGCTGTTATGCATTTGTGTATGAATGGAAACATCATTTTTGTGCACAAACACATTACAGATGAAGCATAAAGAGAACAAACATGGCTTGTTTAGCAGAAAATATCTGGGAATGTCAGTGTTTTTTCAAACACACTGCAACTAGAGGGGAACCGGGCAGTTCACTCCAAAGTTAACTCATCTAACCCTCAGATGTCACAGTTAGTGCTTGTGGTGCAAGTGAATATTAATAAATCACTAAAACAAACAAACTTTCTTTCAGAGCTGTGGCTTCTAAGCTTTCAATTGATAGCGCATTTGTGGTTGAATGCAGTAGAGAAGATATTTTACAACGATTTGAATTTGATGTAGTTATTATTGTGCCAGTGTTCTTGTTTTTGTGAAAGAAAAACCGTCCTTTACATCTTTGCCAGGTTTTTGTCATTGACTGATATCAAAAAAGATGGAAAAAAAATGGAAAATGTCTGAAGTGCATGTAATAATATGTATGTAATAATATTACATGTAATAATTACATTATTGCATTTGCATAGTACAACTTCCAGGCTAACTTTTTCAAGGTGAAACTTGAGTTGCCTGTTGCATAAAGTGGATTCAGTTACTCCACTGTATAGCCAAATTAGCAGCTCAGATTTTTTGATACACCATATTGTTCTTGCTATTTAGTTGTCCATGTGTGTAATTTACATATGCGCAGCATTTTTAGCATCTTTGTATATTTTTTCCCGCTGTCATTGGTGCTCATTTTTCTCTGTCTATGTCTATCCTTATGTTTATGTCTTTTATCTATCTAGGCTTATTTATTATACATCATTCAGTCACAACATTAAAACTGCCTCCTTGTTTTTACTCTCATTGTCCATTTTATCAGCTCAACAATTATTGACTGTAGTCCATCTGCTTCTTTACATACTTTGTTAGCCTCCTTTTATCCTGTTCTATCCATGGGCAGGCCCCCCACAGGACCATCGCAGAGCAGGTATTGTGTAGGTGGTGGATCATTCATAGCACTGCACTGACGTGGTGGTGGCGTGTTAGTGTGGGTGTGAGATTCGGGATGCTTAGAATTATGCAAATCAAGTGCAGTTTAGGTTGCATAGGTTTACAGTTGTGTGAAAGTTTCACTGTGTAAAGCCAGCCTAAGAGTTAATCACAATTCACACAATCTGTTTGTGTACTGTTTATGAGAGTTGTAAAAGTTTGTGTGCATGATAAATTCAAGTTCAAAGTGAATATGGATGGAAACATGGGTGGAAATAGTTGATTTGCATTCAGCTGAGACGCTGCTGAAGTTGCTGGAGACCATGCTGGGTAAATACTGTAGCCTTCAGGCTTGTGGTAAAAACATCAATACTTCTGTCCTCCAAATGTCTGTAATAATAATAATGGAAGCATGGGCCAGCATTATTAGGACAGTGCATGTAATTTATCCGTCATCAATGAAAAACCTCTGGTTTATTACCATATATCACAAACACAGTCCATGATGTGACCAGTTTGTAGTTGACTTTATGAGGCTCAAGCTGAAATTGCTGTGGTCAGAGTGTGGAAAACTAATTAATGCGAATATTGGCTTTCAGCTTATCCTTGTAGATCAGACTCAAACACATACACACACACTCACATACAAACAGCAGTTGAGTTCAAATCAGATGAGAAAAACACCTGCTTTGATGGTAGAGGCTCCTGGGGCCTGCTGAGGAGAGAAACAGAAATAGTTGGATGTTTCAATGCATGGAAATGCATAGAACAAGTCTGCCAAGATCTTTAGAATCTTCTTGTCTAAGAGTAAGGCCTAAATGTCAAAGGAGTTTTTAGGAAAAGCTGTCGTCTTAGGGCACACTAAGACACAAGGCTGGCAGTCACCCAGAGTTTATGTGTGGTGTCCCATCCCACTGGCTCTAGTTGACCCTTGTTAGTGCTGTTTTGGCTTAACGGGTGTGTTGAATTGGCAGTCGGCCACAAGAGGACTGTGGATCGGTGTACAAGGAGACAAACAAAAGACAGCAAAGTGAGCAAACAGCACTCTCAGAAAGGCACTCAGAGAACACCCTCAAACTTTGTCACTAACATGCAACCATTTAAGTATTTAATACTGTTGTGAATAAACACGGACAAATAGAAGGTGCTCTGAAGGTGCTCTGATTCGTGATGAGTATACCAATAGAAAGGTTCTAAAGTCGCTTTGAATGAAACATCTTTAAATTAACTTTGAAAGATAAGAGTGTTTTAGTCTTTTCCTGTAAAGTTACTATTTTGGAGATTTGGTTTTTGGAGAGGGGTGGCACGGTGGCATGGTGGGTAGTGCTGTCGCCTCACAGCAAGGAGGGCCTGGGTTCGATTCCCCGGCCGGGCAACCGGGGTCCTCTCTGTGTGGAGTTTGCATGTTCTCCCCGTGTCTGCGTGGGTTTCCTCCGGGTTCTCTGGTTTCCTCCCACAGTCCAAAGACATGCAGTCAGGCCAATTGGACATGTTAAATTGCCCCTAGGTGTGAGTGACTGTCTGTCTGCCCTGCGATGGACTGGCGACCTGTCCAGGGTGTATCCTGCCTTCTGCCCGAAGACTGCTGGGATAGGCTCCAGCACCCCCCGTGACCCTGATGGAGAAGCAGCTTAGAAAATGGATGGATGGATGGGTTTTTGGAGATACTTGTTTGCACACCGCACTTTAATGTTTTTCTGAACTGCCGACTTCCTATGTACTTGTACCGAACACTTGAACTAACATGCAGATCATTGTTTACTGATTACTGAACACTTTCTCTAAAAATGTCTTATTTTGCCCATACATGTATACACACCACTGTCTATACACCAGCACCTTTCTCTGTATCTTATTTATTCTGTATTTGCTGTCTATTATCTATTTATTGTATTGTCTATATATTGTTTTTGTACCTTTTTTGTGAATACATACTGTCTGTCTGTACTGCTACACGTGTACTCATACCGGTATCTTAATGTTTATAGGCTGTTTAGTAGATTTGGTAGGCCCATGTATGGTGGTCATGTTTTTGTTACTCAGTGTTACACAAGTGGCCAGCAAAGGGTTCTCCTTTAGCAGCTGTAGCTAGTCAGCAGCCTGTCTATGTTGTCCACCCTCACACACATGCACACATATACAAACACATACTCACATAGACACACACACTACAGCATGTAGGAGGAGAACAGAGTGAAGAGACACAGAACCTCCATACTTTTATTCCCCACAGGTTCACCCCAACACTACATGTGTAGTATACATGTAGGGGGTGTACAGTGTTAATCATTGAAAATGTGTTATTTTATATGTTTTTCACAGGAAATCAGCAGAGGCCAAGCAATCTGAGGTTGAAATAATAATAAATCGCATACCTTTTTCTTTTGGTATGCATTGAAAATGGGTCTCACAGACCTGAACACCACATCAGGGTTAAAACAGTCCCATCTATATACCTTACTCTGTATTTTTTAAAATGCTAAGAACAGAAAAGGAGCATCTGCTGAACAAATAAAACTAAATATTGAAAATCCTCTGAGGATAACATGCATATGTGAATGGAATAAGATTATCGCTAATAGATCCCCGGACCATATACACCTTGGAATATCTCTGCTTTAGCTTTAACAATTTCTTAGTAGTTCATTGACAAAAACAAATGTTGTGGAAATCGCTGCATTGTTTCATAAACCAACGTCTCTAGATGTCAGCAGATTAATAAAGTAATATATATATCAGAGGTACCAAAACTTTTTGCCTTAGAGGGCTGAAGTGCAACGTGTGTGGAGGGCAGTATACAGTATACATGGAAGTAGTATACAGGTGAGGAAGGTGGTTGTGAATGCATGATATTGATTCAAAGCATAATCTCACAATCAAAGAGTTTCTAGGAAAATATTGGTCATAGATTTTGTTCCTTTAGTGCAATGTCAGAGCAGTAGCTGGAGCTGGGTGGTAGAGCAGCTGTTCCCATGGGTTTGTGGTTAGCCACCATCCAAAAGAGGAAACTTAAAAGTGAATACACCTGAAACATGAAGCCTGTCAAGCTAAATTACGAGAGAGAGAGAGAGAGAGTGAGAGAGAGAGAGAGAACTGATAGTAATTGGAAGTCTGAGTAAGTAATGTGTTCACCAGGTGTGTGTGGGTGTGTTCCTTTGTGATTGTGATAGTGTGTTTGTGTCTTTGGCCATAGCGTGAAGGAGTGCTGTGTGGGCGTCACATATTAATCACCATCTGCCACACAAAACAGTCATCAGCTGCTCTGTCCATATGCACGCAAGAGTGTTCCACAATGCATAATCCAGTATTTGTATCCAGTATATGTTCACAACTGTTGGGATAATGATGATAGGGGGTAAAGGTCTGTAAAGTACTGTCAGTCTGTTTATCCTCCACAGCCTTTTCACTGCTCACGGTAATGACGTGTCCTATAGGGTTACAGCAAGCCCCTGGCGTTGTTCCCTGTCTTTGGAAAAAGCTGCTCACGTCTGTCCTGGGTAAAAACAGGTAATCTAGAGTGCGAGTGTAGATTCCACAGCCCGAACAGCAGGGCCTCAGGGCAAGTTTTGCTTTCACTAGCTCCGTGGAGACACGTAGATGAGGCAGAGCTGTGAAATTCACACTTCTGTGCAGAATTTTGTCACGCACACATGTGTAAACACTAACACACACACACACACACAGAACATCTGTGCACTTTTATTTCCAACTTTATTGGGATTTTCCATTGGACTATGTATTAATACAGCTAAATACTGGATAGCTATAATGCATCTAAATATGCTATTTTGCTATAAAAAATGTACGTCTGTTATTTTTATTCCATTTGAATTAGTTAGACTTGTATTTAAACTCTGAAAGCATTGCACTGCTCTTGTTTCATTGTTAAATTCTCGAAACTTGCAGCAGAAAACTGGCCAATCAAGAGTTGCCTTTATTTACAGGTACATCTAGGTAGATAAAGAGAAGTGAGCTCTTCTATTGTTTAAGACTTGATGAAGAGTTGAATGAAGGCATACAGAGTTCAGTACAATTACCATGTGGCAGAGGAATCAACAAATTATGTTAACTTCTGATTTACAATGGGTGTGTCCAATTTGATATACCTAAACCCGCTCCAGCACCTTTTCAGATAAATGAAAAAATATTGGTGAATACTTATTTTTCCTCACAGAGAGCAGCCAGATGTCTTTACAAAGTCAAAATATTTATGTTTTTTACCAGTCTAGTGAAATTTGGTCCCCAGAAAGAGCTAAATACATGACAACACACATATACTGACACACATATGCACACACATCCCACAGCTGGCCCTTTTTCCAGACAAGTCTGGGAGAAATTTGTCTTGCTGCAAAAAGATTGGAGATGTTATGATGTTAGGAACTTTCTACTATAATGTTCTGGAAAGTCTGGAAACTGCTGAGAGTTAGTGTAGAGAAAGCCATAGACACGCAGTCATTGGCCAGAGAGCCGACACTGGCTGATTTATTCGACCATGAAGTTTTTCAAGGTGAGATCTGCAGGTGTTGCCTCCATCAGCAGAAAAGAGACCAAGCACAGTCCTACATCATCTCTGACAAGGAAAGAGAGAGAGAGAGAGAGAGAGAGAGAGAGAGAGAGAGATTGTATTGAATGTATATTTTTCTTTTTTAAAGACAGTCTCATGTAAAGGAATATGCTTGAATGTTTCTTACTGAAGTTTCTTTAAGGGATTTGCAAATAATACATGGACTTTTCATATATAACCTACTAAAATTAGGGCTAAATCAGTAAAGTCAAGCTGCTTGGTGACAGTGATGCAGAGATAAATAGAGATTCCCCAATAAATTATATGTCGTGTCTGTGAAGTTATGATTGAAATTGTTTTCCTGCAATGAGACTCCAGAACATAAAAGTACACCTGATCTGTCCAAACAGCCTGACTTTTCACAAAAGTGAATCATTTCTAATAATGTACTTGTTGTATTTAACAGCCAATGGAAAATTATCCAAACGAAATGTATTATTTTCATGACAGCTAAGAAAATATAGCCACACAAGTTTCACTATTGAATAGGACTATAGGATCTGAAGTCCTAACTTGTCAGATTAACCACTAACTTAATTAAGAACTGGCAGTGAAATGAACCAATCACATTTTGCTTTCCAATGGGTGTGACCAATGTTGTGAGAAAAACATGTCACTCTCAGCCTTTTTGAAGTCTACAAATGTCACTGACCTTGAATACGAGCTGTAGTCTAACCAGGTTTTAGTGAGACCTTAGAAATGGTAGCAGCTTTATAGCAGAGTTTCTTACTGAAAGAGACACTGTAAAACTGTAATATACAGATGAAAAACTGTTCATGTGAATCGCTGGTAGCTTCATGCTAATATGCTACTAAAATCCCATAAGGCCTAGCACAAATTAACACTGCTGTAGAGGTGTTTTTCCCCTCCTTTTCACATTTTTCCCCTCATTTAGGTCCCAAATTGAATGTCTAGCTGTAATAGTCAGGGCTGACTACTGAGCTGCACTCGTCGTCCTCCTCTGGGTGTCTTCCAGCAGCCTGGCTCTGTTACACATAATGCCATCTCACATAGGACTGCAATACAGTGGATAAGATCAAATGACAAGCAGGGTACACCCAGACACAGCTCCGCTTACTACACTACCAGTCAGATAAAACGGATCCAGACTCAACATCTCTGCGTGCCATTTTTGTCAGTACTATGAAACACTTTTCAGGTCTATCTCTGCAACTGACACCGGACAGGTTTTACATGTTCTTTCCCTCTATGTTCTTTCCGTTTCTGTATCTATGACTGAGTGCGTAGGTGTTTTTTGGACTCCGCTGTGACGATCTTTGTAGCCTCGGGCTGTGAATTTAATAGCAAGCTTTGCTGTGGTGTTGCGGGAATTCCCGCTGCAGTCTGAGTTACCTGGAACCACGACACAGGGGTTTATGGGAAAGACAGGATGGGACAAGTTGGAAGGTGTGGGCACGTAAACAAACAACAGCCCTTACGCCAACATCCCAAATGGGCAAAAATAATTTCCGGGAAATGACTGGTGGGCAAATATTATTGTTGTGTTACTGGATATTTTATTCCGTCATCTGAATTGCAGAGCTTTCACTTTCACTCTGCCTGGCTTTTACTGCATTTCTGCCTCCCACCAAAGCAGCTCTGAAATGTCCGGGGAAATATATACACACACACACACACACACACACACACACACACACACACACACACACACACACACACACACATATATATATTTATATATATATATATATATATATATATATACCCTTATATGTATATATATAAGGGTATATATATAAAATATATATATAAGGGTGAGACTATTGCATTCTCTCACTCTCTCTCTCTCTCTCTCTCTCTCTCTCTGGATGAGCAAAGACGGATGGAGAAGGTGATACTGTCTGTGCTTGGCTTGTTCCTCTTGCAAGCATAGCCTGAGGCATTTGAACCCCCAGAACACACTACAAAAAAGATTTCAATGGAAAGAGAACTGCTTAGAAAATAAACCCCAAAACTTTCTGTCTGGCTATCTAAGACGATAGAAATCTGTATGTCAATCCATGTTGATGCTTGTTTTCCAGTCTAAATTGTAAATGTGCATTTATATTGTCTGCCCTATGTTGAAATTACTTTGAATATACAAATATAATGTTATTTTGTCAGTGGTATTACAGAAAAATAAATAAATAAATAGATAAATAAGAAAAAAAAACATTGAATAACGTTACTTATTGTACAGATATCACAAATGAAAAAAGAAGTCCATGGATATATCATCGTGTTACTCATCAAACATCAAGTGATTTTAAAATCAAAACCAAATAACATTTTTAATTAACTGAAGTGCCGAAAAGAATTTTTCAGGAAACATTTCAGATTTGAGTCATTTTGTAAACATTTCTGTTATGGTCAGTGGTGTAACCTTTACTGATGTAGATTATGTACACATGTACAGATTATGTTTTACTCTTATATCAATATTCATACCAATGATTTCCCACCATAATGTTTGAATGACCTAGTAATGGTTGAAGTGTGTGTGTTTGTGTGTGTGTTTGCAGATGTTTTACTAATTTGACTAATTAATCCTTTTGAGCTGACAGAGTATATATTTGCAGATTTAGGTATGCGCATGAGTGCCTGCACAGCAGACCCATTATCGCTGCTTATGGGCACAAGTCATAAATATTGATGAGTTATTTACTCAATGATTAAATGCTAATGTGAAAACTCCATCACTGATCCCCAGCCTTACCCCATTACCAACAACGCTGATTTGCATATGAAATATTACAACCCCAATTCCAGTGAAGTTGGGACGTTGTATAAAACATAAATAAAAACAGAATACAATGATTTGCAAATCCTTTTCAACCTATATTCAATTGAATACACTACAAAGACGAGATATTTAAAGTTCTTTATTGCATGTTGAGTAACGTTGCTCTTACACTGTTGGACTATTTGCTCACGCAGTTGTTCACAAAGTGGTGAACCTCGCCCCGTCCTTGCTTGTGAACGACTGAGCCTTTCAGGGATGCTCCCTTTATACCCAATCATGACACCCATCTGTTTCCAGTTAACCTGTTCACCTGTGGAATGTTCCAAACAGGTGTTTTTTGAGCATTCCTCAACTTTCCCAGTCTTTTGTTGCCCCAGTCCCAACTTCGTTGGAACGTGTTGCAGGCATCAAATTCAAAATGAGTGAATATTTGCAAAAAAACAATAAAGTTTGTCCGTTTGAACATGAAATATCTGAAATGTCTTTGTAGTGTATTCAGTTGAATATAAGTTGAAAAGGATTTGCAAATCATTGTATTCTGTTTTTATTTATGTTTTACACAACATCCCAACTCCATTGGAATTGGGGTTGTATTTGTGAATTTGCATAAAACTTACATCATTTTTTTTTCTTATTCACAAGCTTTTGTAGCTCCAGACCATCAAACACTCTGTGCTGCTCCCATAGTGAGCATAATTATACACTCACT